>NC_088227.1:48773240-48785740 GCF_036934945.1 Oncorhynchus masou masou | reverse complement strand
TTTTTTGGAGACACCCACCAGCACCCCCAACGGACGAGAACCTTTTTTCTCCAACTACTCTGGGGACCCCGACCTTGGCGACTCCCCCGCAGCGATACGATCCTAAGCAATTACGCCCTTCCATACACCAAGCAAGAAGACAGGAGGATATGGATAGACCGGACTCCTTCGGGACCTCTCGGGGTTCTGTTGGCAGACCAATCGGCTCAACCCTCCCAACCCCATTACACTCGGGAGACTCACGTAACGCGCTGGACGACTATCTACCCCAGTTTAGAATTGGATTGGCAGTATGTTCAGTAGCGCGTGGGTGATCCTAGCGGGTTGGGGCAGTTAAGTCCTCGAAAAGTGGGGCTTTCGGGTATGGCGCTGCGGCTGGAGGACTCGCGTCGGCCGTGTAATCCCTGGGGTGCCCAGATAATGTCTGGCGGAGAATTGGATCCCTCGGAATAATTTCCCATGGGGGATCCCTTACCCTGCCGTACTTAGCCTGGACAACCGATCCACCTTTTTTTACCTGGACTAGAAAAAATTCACTGTCTAGGGATGATATACCTCTGGAAACATTACGATCCTGGAAGGGAGTAACTCCACTGGTCACTATTACCCAAAACCACTGAATTACCTACGACTGAGATGGTGGGGATGGAAACACCCAATTAACTTCTACTACTGCCGGACGTTTTATACGTAAGCCAGAGAAGGTTTGCCGGTTTCTAAACCCTCCATACACCTACCGAAACACAGGACGAAACTCCAAGGGCGGATGCATGACAACCGTATAGAGGGCTCGCCTTCTGGGTTTTTGTCTGCTCAAACCACTGGTAGTTTAAAGACTGACCACTTGACAGGGACACATGGCAACCAACTGAGGCCCGGACCTGCATAAGGTACGCAACTCAACGGTTTTGCCTGATCCTACGCCGAGTATACCCATACAGACCAGCTGGATTCGACTAGACATGGGCTGATTCAGAGTTAGGATCCTGGAAGGGAATAACCCCTGAATTACACAACATGATTGAAAACATCCAGGACCAAAGACTGACGAACACTGAAGTAAATACATAGACAACGTGGAGCTAAAAAAGAAGGATCCGACAGAGAGTAAACTCCTAGGTTGCACTATGCTTTCCACTTCCGTTGACATAGCGGACCTAGACATCATGACCATACCACTCGACATGGACACATGGCAACCAACCGAGGACCGGACCTGCATAAGGTACGCAACTCAAGGGTTTTGCCTGATCCTAAGTTGAGTTGACAGACCTACCTTAACCTAAACCTTAACCATTCTGAAAAACTATACCTAAACCTAAACCTAACCCTAACCTTAACCACTCTAAAAAACCTTACCTAAACCTAACCTTAAAAAAACTATTCCTTACCCTAACCTTAAACCTAACCTTAACCACTCTAAAAACTATACCTAACCCTAAAACCTACTGACAGACAGCCTTTTAACCCAACCAACGGGTTAATCTACAAGTGGGCAACCATGGGGCCTACAACCTTGGCCGGCCGCGCCCGGACCCACCCGGACCGCGCGCATATGTGTGGAGTGCACACCCCTCCCTTCCCCCCCTTCGGCTTCCACGTGTCAGAGATGGAAGTGGATCAACCGACTCAAAACTAGACAACCAAACACTAGCCAGTCACCGCTGCATTGCCTGACGGGGGATCTGGACGCAGCAAGCCAAGGAATTTTTATCCCTTTAAATTACCCGGGATCATCTCAAATCAGGCTTTTTCTAGGGGTGTTGATTTTACGCCCAGTATACTCCTTTGGGAAATGGTTTGATGGTGAACAGGTTAAAAATAATCATTAGATTTAATACAACCTAAAATAACTCTACCAATCTCTGAAGGACATCACTCCTGAGACCTCCACCAACACACACCTTTTCTCCTGAGATACAACTAGAACGATGAAGAACTCAAGAACCACCTACCCCAAGCCTTCTACACCATCAAAACCAAGATTTTTTTTTCATCAAAAGACCAAGAACTCTACAACCAGCCCCTGACCTTCAGATATACATCACCTCTATTTTTTTCAACTAAGAGGCAACCCCCATTTTTTTCACCAAAGAACAAGACATCACCACCCTGATACAGTGGAAACAGACTCATACCCTCCCACAGAAACCCTGACGACCGTATTTCCAACTTAGGAGCAAAAAGAAACAAAATTATAAAATAGGTCCACCCCACTCACACCTCTGCACCATACACAAACAAACCAAAAACTCAGGTAAGACCCCCACCCATAGGAGACCCACCCACACTACAAGCCTGAACCAGGAATGCCTGTCAACTGTACATCACAGGTACATACATGGGACAACCAAAAAGGAACCACCTAAAATCATCCATCTGGATCAAAAACCTCTCTCACAGGAGTAAACATCAATATTCAACACCGGACCCCCCCCCCCCCCCCCCAGGTAAAGTATCCCTCACAGGATAGGTTGCATCTACTCCGGAGGACACACATCAATGGAAACAGCATAAAAAAGTTTTTTCGGATCCGTACATCCCATAATCCAAGTGGACTTGAACACCGCAAAACAGCCAAATCTACCGCATATCCGGGAACCCAAGTGGACAGGAACGCGACCAAAGCTAAAACTCCGCTAACAAGCGCCAACTAGAAAAGATAAAAACAGCACCATTCTCGACCCGAGAAATAAGGAACACCCCCCTAGTAACCCTACCTGCAACTATCCTTCAACAAAGAAACAAGGTTCAAGCCCTCTAACACCACTAAAAGACCAAAAAACACAACTACTACTTCTCCCTACACATCGCACCTTACTACATATGAGTAAACGTGACTCGACAAAAATCGGAGGAAAAAAGAACTCAACCACATTCAAAGACCTATAACCGGACCTATGGGTCACCCAGAACCCCAACTAAAAATTCTACAGGAACCCACAGATGTCCACTCTACCCTCTACCTCTCCTGGACCCACAGAACCTCACCTTTGGGTATTTCCAACCCCAAACCTCCTACCAGAGCAGACCGCTCCCAACGTTAACACACAAGTCAATGGAGACACAGGGGTCAAACACACACTTTTCACAGGAGGATCTATCATACTTCTACACATCACAGGAACTCCACGAATGGCTCCTCTTGACCCCCAGGACTTCTAGTCTTACTTAAAATTCACCTGGTACCCCTCGGACACCCACAACCCAAACAGCACCCCAAAAGCAAAGTGTCTACTTCTCCTATACAATTCCCCATAGGAATCAACGACGGAGGCCTTCCCATCACATAACAGACTACTAGACGCCTCTCCCCAAAAGCCAAGCGATCTCATTGGACAAGCCACGGTCGTGTCTCTCACGTGAACACCGCATGCACACCTCATGCACCAATAGGATTCGAGACCTGGCAAAACCACACCCCCTCAATTCCTATAAAAGAGGAACATCCCTCAGCATCAGTACCATTCTACCTGAACACCTCTTGAAGACACTTCACCTGGAGAAGATACAAGCTGGACCTCTACCAAAGAACTGCACCCAAGATGACTACTCCTACTGAAAGACCAGACCCCAGCTCCATGCTACACCATGGATACACCTCACCTGGACCAAGCCGCCAGCTGGTACTCCACACTCCCCACGAATATCCCTCTACTCCTTTTTGAACAAAAGGCCCCTGAATAGCTTTATGCTACACCCCGAATCTGGACCACTCCGAGCCGTTTTTAAATCCTTGCGATTTCTCCCCTAAAATCTAGGTACCCCCACATCACAGAACCCATCCTCCAGAGAATCAACGCCCTTTTTGGCATTTTTTCTTCAACAGACCTTCATAGACCTCCAGACCATCGAGCCTCAACTACACATATACCCACACACACACACTATTTTTTCTGGTCCAAAATACGGCCTTTTTACCGTACTACGACCAAGTGCACTTTTATTCTGCACTTTTCTTCTCTCCTCCCTGCCACCTGATGAAGCCGAGTAAGGCAGAAACGCGTCGTGGCTGGGCTGCCCCTAGATCCGTTGTGATGCTGTAAGGAAGGCAGGTTCCACACGGACTTCGGGGTATCTCCTTTTGGCTACTCAATTTCCTTTGTACTTTTCTCTCTCCTTACTTTCAGTTTTACACAGGGACACACACACGGAAGATCTACAGGACAGCGATGACCCTGGGCACTCTGATGGCTACTCAGACCCCTACTTCATCACAATACAAGCCCAAACAATTTCGACGGGGCATAGTTATCTTCATAGACCCTCTACATTTTTTGAAAGAGACGCACAGAGGGTCCGGCCGAATAAGAGTTTCGACCGGCAACCTAGTCTCATCATAGGATCGTCGCACAGCTTACCCCCACCATACCAGAGGACCCAGAGACCCGGTCATATCCTCATAAGATTGACATAGGGAAGGGCTCCTTTGGGAAACACAAACCCTCCTAACCTTCCCCCACATCATACCCTGACCAGGGTGATTGAGGGAACGGAGCAGAGGCAGAGTGTTAAGGTGGCCTCTGCATTTTCATCTCCATCCCATACCCAGACCTGGGTGGTATGGAATGTTAATCAGCAGGAACAGGTTAAAACTCTGTTTCTACTTAGCTCCATACTCCCTTCCCAGTCAACCCCATCTAAACATGGATTGCTGGATAGAACCACAGGCTGAATCCCCCAGTTGACCACTAGACCCACAGCCTATCCCACACCGTGTGACTCCTGGACCCTCTAGACACCAAACCTCCCATAACAACTGGAAGAAGAAACGCACAGAAGGACCAACAGATAAAAAGCGTTGACCGGCAGCCCAGTCTCATCATTGGAACGCCGACTTCACCTCACACAGAGACCCCTGTTCAGGCTTCAACTAACGGCACTACAGGCTCCCACCTACTCCAACCACAAAGGACAACCCGATCTCACCAACCCAAGATCAACTAAGAACCAAAGACGAAGAAACCCCTCAAAGAAAACAGCTTACCCCACCATACCAGGGGACCCAGAGACCCTGTCCTATCCTTATAAGACTGACATAGTAACGGACTCCTTTCGGACGACGCAAACCCTCCACATCACACCCTGACCAGGGGGATTAAGGAAACGGAGCAGAGGCAGAGTGTTGAAGTGACCTCTGCACTTTCATCTCCATCCCATACCCAGACCTGGGTGGTATGGAATGTTAATCAGTAGGAACAGGTTATAACTCTGTTACTACCTACCTCCATACTCTCTTCCCAGTTAACACCATCCAAACATGGGATTGCTGGATAGAACCACAGGCTGAATCCCCCAGTTGAAAACTAGACCCACAGCTAATCCCACACCGTGGTACTCCTGGACCCTCTAGACACCAAACCTCCCATAACAACTGGAAGAAGAAACGCACAGAAGGACCAACAGATAAAAAGCGTTGACCGGCAGCCCAGTCTCATCATTGGAACGCCGACTTCACCTCACACAGAGACCCCTGTTCAGGCTTCAACTAACGGCACTACAGGCTCCCACCTACTCCAACCACAAAGGACAACCCGATCTCACCAACCCAAGATCAACTAAGAACCAAAGACGAAGAAACCCCTCAAAGAAAACAGCTTACCCCACCATACCAGGGGACCCAGAGACCCTGTCCTATCCTTATAAGACTGACATAGGAACGGACTCCTTTCGGACGACGCAAACCCTCCACATCACACCCTGACCAGGGGGATTAAGGAAACGGAGCAGAGGCAGAGTGTTGAAGTGACCTCTGCACTTTCATCTCCATCCCATACCCAGACCTGGGTGGTATGGAATGTTAATCAGTAGGAACAGGTTATAACTCTGTTACTACCTACCTCCATACTCTCTTCCCAGTTAACACCATCTAAACATGGGATTGCTGGATAGAACCACAGGCTGAATCCCCCAGTTGAAAACTAGACCCACAGCTAATCCCACACCGTGGTACTCCTGGACCCTCTAGACACCAAACCTCCCATAACAACTGAAAGAAGAAACGCACAGAAGGGCCAGCAGATAAAAAGCGTTGACCGGCAGCCCAGTCTCATCATTGGTACGCCGACTTCACCTCACACAGAGACCCCTGTTCAGGCTTCAACTAATGGCACTACAGGCTCCCACCTACTCCAACCACACAGGACAACCTGATCTCACCAACCCAAGATCAACTAAGAACCAAAGACAAATAAACCCTTCAAAGAAAACAACCTACCCCCACCATACCAGGGGACCCAGAGACCCTGTCACACCATCACAAGGCTGACATAGGAACGGACTCCTTCTGGACGGCACGAAGCAGAGACAGAGTGTTGAGGTGACCTCTGTACTTTCCTTCCTGTCCCATACCCTCCCAAACCATCCACTAATAGAACCCAGCTCCGCTACAAAGTCCACCTACAGATACCCCAAGGACTGGACTCATCCACGACATTCGGCCCAACAACACACCTAGCTAAAAAGCAATACCCTCACCAACCCAGCATCATTGGATCAACGCGTCAAGAGCAGGACCGAAAACACAGGAATAAAAATACTGAATGGAACATCAGGCCCCCACCACTACGGCTGGACCACCACTGAGACTCTCAGTACAGCGGAGGAACGTCCGGACAGACACTGCACCTGCACCTTACACACCCCATATCCCATACAAAAGTTAGGGGGTCATCAAGACCACAAAAAATAGTTTTTCAAATAGAACCATAGAGTTACCATGACCACGGACTCTCAAAAAAATATTTAGCTTTAGTTACTTTTACTTACACATTATATAAAAAAAATAAAATAAATAATAATAAAAATAAAAAAATAAAAAAAAAAAAAAAAAAAAAAAATTATATTAAATATTTACATTTATATAATTTTTCTTTTTTGTTTCTGGAAGTAAGAGTTACCATGACCATGGACCCTTTACGGATAGAAACAATAAAATAGTACACAAATAGACCAAATTCAAACAAAAAACCCTCACCAACCTACCATCCCTCTAAAAATATTTTTTGGAGACACCCACCAGCACCCCCAACGGACGAGAACCTTTTTTCTCCAACTACTCTGGGGACCCCGACCTTGGCGACTCCCCCGCAGCGATACGATCCTAAGCAATTACGCCCTTCCATACACCAAGCAAGAAGACAGGAGGATATGGATAGACCGGACTCCTTCGGGACCTCTCGGGGTTCTGTTGGCAGACCAATCGGCTCAACCCTCCCAACCCCATTACACTCGGGAGACTCACGTAACGCGCTGGACGACTATCTACCCCAGTTTAGAATTGGATTGGCAGTATGTTCAGTAGCGCGTGGGTGATCCTAGCGGGTTGGGGCAGTTAAGTCCTCGAAAAGTGGGGCTTTCGGGTATGGCGCTGCGGCTGGAGGACTCGCGTCGGCCGTGTAATCCCTGGGGTGCCCAGATAATGTCTGGCGGAGAATTGGATCCCTCGGAATAATTTCCCATGGGGGGATCCCTTACCCTGCCGTACTTAGCCTGGACAACCGATCCACCTTTTTTTACCTGGACTAGAAAAATTCACTGTCTAGGGATGATATACCTCTGGAAACATTACGATCCTGGAAGGGAGTAACTCCACTGGTCACTATTACCCAAAACCACTGAATTACCTACGACTGAGATGGTGGGGATGGAAACACCCAATTAACTTCTACTACTGCCGGACGTTTTATACGTAAGCCAGAGAAGGTTTGCCGGTTTCTAAACCCTCCATACACCTACCGAAACACAGGACGAAACTCCAAGGGCGGATGCATGACAACCGTATAGAGGGCTCGCCTTCTGGGTTTTTGTCTGCTCAAACCACTGGTAGTTTAAAGACTGACCACTTGACAGGGACACATGGCAACCAACTGAGGCCCGGACCTGCATAAGGTACGCAACTCAACGGTTTTGCCTGATCCTACGCCGAGTATACCCATACAGACCAGCTGGATTCGACTAGACATGGGCTGATTCAGAGTTAGGATCCTGGAAGGGAATAACCCCTGAATTACACAACATGATTGAAAACATCCAGGACCAAAGACTGACGAACACTGAAGTAAATACATAGACAACGTGGAGCTAAAAAAGAAGGATCCGACAGAGAGTAAACTCCTAGGTTGCACTATGCTTTCCACTTCCGTTGACATAGCGGACCTAGACATCATGACCATACCACTCGACATGGACACATGGCAACCAACCGAGGACCGGACCTGCATAAGGTACGCAACTCAAGGGTTTTGCCTGATCCTAAGTTGAGTTGACAGACCTACCTTAACCTAAACCTTAACCATTCTGAAAAACTATACCTAAACCTAAACCTAACCCTAACCTTAACCACTCTAAAAACCTTACCTAAACCTAACCTTTAAAAAAACTATTCCTTACCCTAACCTTAAACCTAACCTTAACCACTCTAAAAACTATACCTAACCCTAAAACCTACTGACAGACAGCCTTTTAACCCAACCAACGGGTTAATCTACAAGTGGGCAACCATGGGGCCTACAACCTTGGCCGGCCGCGCCCGGACCCACCCGGACCGCGCGCATATGTGTGGAGTGCACACCCCTCCCTTCCCCCTTCGGCTTCCACGTGTCAGAGATGGAAGTGGATCAACCGACTCAAAACTAGACAACCAAACACTAGCCAGTCACCGCTGCATTGCCTGACGGGGGATCTGGACGCAGCAAGCCAAGGAATTTTTATCCCTTTAAATTACCCGGGATCATCTCAAATCAGGCTTTTTCTAGGGGTGTTGATTTTACGCCCAGTATACTCCTTTGGGAAATGGTTTGATGGTGAACAGGTTAAAAATAATCATTAGATTTAATACAACCTAAAATAACTCTACCAATCTCTGAAGGACATCACTCCTGAGACCTCCACCAACACACACCTTTTCTCCTGAGATACAACTAGAACGATGAAGAACTCAAGAACCACCTACCCCAAGCCTTCTACACCATCAAAACCAAGATTTTTTTCCATCAAAAGACCAAGAACTCTACAACCAGCCCCTGACCTTCAGATATACATCACCTCTATTTTTTTCAACTAAGAGGCAACCCCCATTTTTTTTCACCAAAGAACAAGACATCACCACCCTGATACAGTGGAAACAGACTCATACCCTCCCACAGAAACCCTGACGACCGTATTTCCAACTTAGGAGCAAAAAGAAACAAAATTATAAAATAGGTCCACCCCACTCACACCTCTGCACCATACACAAACAAACCAAAAACTCAGGTAAGACCCCCACCCATAGGAGACCCACCCACACTACAAGCCTGAACCAGGAATGCCTGTCAACTGTACATCACAGGTACATACATGGGACAACCAAAAAGGAACCACCTAAAATCATCCATCTGGATCAAAAACCTCTCTCACAGGAGTAAACATCAATATTCAACACCGGACCCCCCCCCCCAGGTAAAGTATCCCTCACAGGACAGGTTGCATCTACTCCGGAGGACACACATCAATGGAAACAGCATAAAAAAGTTTTTTCGGATCCGTACATCCCATAATCCAAGTGGACTTGAACACCGCAAAACAGCCAAATCTACCGCATATCCGGGAACCCAAGTGGACAGGAACGCGACCAAAGCTAAAACTCCGCTAACAAGCGCCAACTAGAAAAGATAAAAACAGCACCATTCTCGACCCGAGAAATAAGGAACACCCCCTAGTAACCCTACCTGCAACTATCCTTCAACAAAGAAACAAGGTTCAAGCCCTCTAACACCACTAAAAGACCAAAAAACACAACTACTACTTCTCCCTACACATCGCACCTTACTACATATGAGTAAACGTGACTCGACAAAAATCGGAGGAAAAAAGAACTCAACCACATTCAAAGACCTATAACCGGACCTATGGGTCACCCAGAACCCCAACTAAAAATTCTACAGGAACCCACAGATGTCCACTCTACCCTCTACCTCTCCTGGACCCACAGAACCTCACCTTTGGGTATTTCCAACCCCAAACCTCCTACCAGAGCAGACCGCTCCCAACGTTAACACACAAGTCAATGGAGACACAGGGGTCAAACACACACTTTTCACAGGAGGATCTATCATACTTCTACACATCACAGGAACTCCACGAATGGCTCCTCTTGACCCCCAGGACTTCTAGTCTTACTTAAAATTCACCTGGTACCCCTCGGACACCCACAACCCAAACAGCACCCCAAAAGCAAAGTGTCTACTTCTCCTATACAATTCCCCATAGGAATCAACGACGGAGGCCTTCCCATCACATAACAGACTACTAGACGCCTCTCCCCAAAAGCCAAGCGATCTCATTGGACAAGCCACGGTCGTGTCTCTCACGTGAACACCGCATGCACACCTCATGCACCAATAGGATTCGAGACCTGGCAAAACCACACCCCCCTCAATTCCTATAAAAGAGGAACATCCCTCAGCATCAGTACCATTCTACCTGAACACCTCTTGAAGACACTTCACCTGGAGAAGATACAAGCTGGACCTCTACCAAAGAACTGCACCCAAGATGACTACTCCTACTGAAAGACCAGACCCCAGCTCCATGCTACACCATGGATACACCTCACCTGGACCAAGCCGCCAGCTGGTACTCCACACTCCCCACGAATATCCCTCTACTCCTTTTTGAACAAAAGGCCCCTGAATAGCTTTATGCTACACCCCGAATCTGGACCACTCCGAGCCGTTTTTAAATCCTTGCGATTTCTCCCCTAAAATCTAGGTACCCCCACATCACGGAACCCATCCTCCAGAGAATCAACGCCCTTTTTGGCATTTTTTCTTCAACAGACCTTCATAGACCTCCAGACCATCGAGCCTCAACTACACATATACCCACACACACACACTATTTTTTCTGGTCCAAAATACGGCCTTTTTACCGTACTACGACCAAGTGCACTTTTATTCTGCACTTTTCTTCTCTCCTCCCTGCCACCTGATGAAGCCGAGTAAGGCAGAAACGCGTCGTGGCTGGGCTGCCCCTAGATCCGTTGTGATGCTGTAAGGAAGGCAGGTTCCACACGGACTTCGGGGGTATCTCCTTTTGGCTACTCAATTTCCTTTGTACTTTTCTCTCTCCTTACTTTCAGTTTTACACAGGGACACACACACGGAAGATCTACAGGACAGCGATGACCCTGGGCACTCTGATGGCTACTCAGACCCCCTACTTCATCACAATACAAGCCCAAACAATTTCGACGGGGCATAGTTATCTTCATAGACCCTCTACATTTTTTGAAAGAGACGCACAGAGGGTCCGGCCGAATAAGAGTTTCGACCGGCAACCTAGTCTCATCATAGGATCGTCGCACAGCTTACCCCCACCATACCAGAGGACCCAGAGACCCGGTCATATCCTCATAAGATTGACATAGGGAAGGGCTCCTTTTGGGAAACACAAACCCTCCTAACCTTCCCCCACATCATACCCTGACCAGGGTGATTGAGGGAACGGAGCAGAGGCAGAGTGTTAAGGTGGCCTCTGCATTTTCATCTCCATCCCATACCCAGACCTGGGTGGTATGGAATGTTAATCAGCAGGAACAGGTTAAAACTCTGTTTCTACTTAGCTCCATACTCCCTTCCCAGTCAACCCCATCTAAACATGGATTGCTGGATAGAACCACAGGCTGAATCCCCCAGTTGACCACTAGACCCACAGCCTATCCCACACCGTGTGACTCCTGGACCCTCTAGACACCAAACCTCCCATAACAACTGGAAGAAGAAACGCACAGAAGGACCAACAGATAAAAAGCGTTGACCGGCAGCCCAGTCTCATCATTGGAACGCCGACTTCACCTCACACAGAGACCCCTGTTCAGGCTTCAACTAACGGCACTACAGGCTCCCACCTACTCCAACCACAAAGGACAACCCGATCTCACCAACCCAAGATCAACTAAGAACCAAAGACGAAGAAACCCCTCAAAGAAAACAGCTTACCCCACCATACCAGGGGACCCAGAGACCCTGTCCTATCCTTATAAGACTGACATAGTAACGGACTCCTTTCGGACGACGCAAACCCTCCACATCACACCCTGACCAGGGGGATTAAGGAAACGGAGCAGAGGCAGAGTGTTGAAGTGACCTCTGCACTTTCATCTCCATCCCATACCCAGACCTGGGTGGTATGGAATGTTAATCAGTAGGAACAGGTTATAACTCTGTTACTACCTACCTCCATACTCTCTTCCCAGTTAACACCATCCAAACATGGGATTGCTGGATAGAACCACAGGCTGAATCCCCCAGTTGAAAACTAGACCCACAGCTAATCCCACACCGTGGTACTCCTGGACCCTCTAGACACCAAACCTCCCATAACAACTGGAAGAAGAAACGCACAGAAGGACCAACAGATAAAAAGCGTTGACCGGCAGCCCAGTCTCATCATTGGAACGCCGACTTCACCTCACACAGAGACCCCTGTTCAGGCTTCAACTAACGGCACTACAGGCT
>NC_088227.1:48760740-48763240 GCF_036934945.1 Oncorhynchus masou masou | reverse complement strand
CCCCAACTAAAAATTCTACAGGAACCCACAGATGTCCACCCTACCCTCTACCTCTCCTGGACCCACAGAACCTCACCTTTGGGTATTTCCAACCCCAAACCTCCTACCAGAGCAGACCGCTCCCAACGTTAACACACAAGTCAATGGAGACACAGGGGTCAAACACACACTTTTCACAGGAGGATCTATCATACTTCTACACATCACAGGAACTCCACGAATGGCTCCTCTTGACCCCCAGGACTTCTAGTCTTACTTAAAATTCACCTGGTACCCCTCGGACACCCACAACCCAAACAGCACCCCAAAAGCAAAGTGTCTACTTCTCCTATACAATTCCCCATAGGAATCAACGACGGAGGCCTTCCCATCACATAACAGACTACTAGACGCCTCTCCCCAAAAGCCAAGCGATCTCATTGGACAAGCCACGGTCGTGTCTCTCACGTGAACACCGCATGCACACCTCATGCACCAATAGGATTCGAGACCTGGCAAAACCACACCCCCTCAATTCCTATAAAAGAGGCACATCCCTCAGCATCAGTACCATTCTACCTGAACACCTCTTGAAGACACTTCACCTGGAGAAGATACAAGCTGGACCTCTACCAAAGAACTGCACCCAAGATGACTACTCCAACTGAAAGACCAGACCCCAGCTCCATGCTACACCATGGATACACCTCACCTGGACCAAGCCGCCAGCTGGTACTCCACACTCCCCACGAATATCCCTCTACTCCTTTTTGAACAAAAGGCCCCTGAATAGCTTCATGCTACACCCCGAATCTGGACCACTCCGAGCCGTTTTTAAATCCTTGCGATTTCTCCCCTAAAATCTAGGTACCCCCACATCACAGAACCCATCCTCCAGAGAATCAACGCCCTTTTTGGCATTTTTTCTTCAACAGACCTTCATAGACCTCCAGACCATCGAGCCTCAACTACACATATACCCACACACACACACTATTTTTTCTGGTCCAAAATACGGCCTTTTTACCGTACTACGACCAAGTGCACTTTTATTCTGCACTTTTCTTCTCTCCTCCCTGCCACCTGATGAAGCCGAGTAAGGCAGAAACGCGTCGTGGCTGGGCTGCCCCTAGATCCGTTGTGATGCTGTAAGGAAGGCAGGTTCCACACGGACTTCGGGGGTATCTCCTTTTGGCTACTCAATTTCCTTTGTACTTTTCTCTCTCCTTACTTTCAGTTTTACACAGGGACACACACACGGAAGATCTACAGGACAGCGATGACCCTGGGCACTCTGATGGCTACTCAGACCCCCTACTTCATCACAATACAAGCCCAAACAATTTCGACGGGGCATAGTTATCTTCATAGACCCTCTACATTTTTTGAAAGAGACGCACAGAGGGTCCGGCCGAATAAGAGTTTCGACCGGCAACCTAGTCTCATCATAGGATCGTCGCACAGCTTACCCCCACCATACCAGAGGACCCAGAGACCCGGTCATATCCTCATAAGATTGACATAGGGAAGGGCTCCTTTTGGGAAACACAAACCCTCCTAACCTTCCCCACATCATACCCTGACCAGGGTGATTGAGGGAACGGAGCAGAGGCAGAGTGTTAAGGTGGCCTCTGCATTTTCATCTCCATCCCATACCCAGACCTGGGTGGTATGGAATGTTAATCAGCAGGAACAGGTTAAAACTCTGTTACTACTTAGCTCCATACTCTCTTCCCAGTCAACCCCATCTAAACATGGATTGCTGGATAGAACCACAGGCTGAATCCCCCAGTTGACCACTAGACCCACAGCCTATCCCACACCGTGTGACTCCTGGACCCTCTAGACACCAAACCTCCCATAACAACTGGAAGAAGAAACGCACAGAAGGACCAACAGATAAAAAGCGTTGACCGGCAGCCCAGTCTCATCATTGGAACGCCGACTTCACCTCACACAGAGACCCCTGTTCAGGCTTCAACTAACGGCACTACAGGCTCCCACCTACTCCAACCACAAAGGACAACCCGATCTCACCAACCCAAGATCAACTAAGAACCAAAGACGAAGAAACCCCTCAAAGAAAACAGCTTACCCCACCATACCAGGGGACCCAGAGACCCTGTCCTATCCTTATAAGACTGACATAGGAACGGACTCCTTTCGGACGACGCAAACCCTCCACATCACACCCTGACCAGGGGGATTAAGGAAACGGAGCAGAGGCAGAGTGTTGAAGTGACCTCTGCACTTTCATCTCCATCCCATACCCAGACCTGGGTGGTATGGAATGTTAATCAGTAGGAACAGGTTATAACTCTGTTACTACCTACCTCCATACTCTCTTCCCAGTCAACACCATCTAAACATGGGATTGCTGGATAGAACCACAGGCTGAATCCCCCAGTTGAAAACTAGACCCACAGCTAATCCCACACCGTGGTACTCCTGGACCCTCTAGACACCAAACCTCCCATTACAACTGAAAGAAGAAACGCACAGAAGGGCCAGCAGATAAAAA
>NC_088227.1:48675740-48755740 GCF_036934945.1 Oncorhynchus masou masou | reverse complement strand
TCAAAACGATTTTTAAGAACCATTAAAAACAACACATTGGCCGCCCTCCCTCCCATTCATCCAACACTCACAGACCACAGCAAATCACCCACTTCTCTTAACCTTAAACTTAACCTCAATCTTACTCCTAACCTTAACCCCTCCCTAAACCTCACGCCTAACCTTAACCTTTCCCTCAACCCCACGCTTAAACTTAACCTTTCCCCTAACCCCACACCTAACCTTAACTTCTTCCCAAACCTCACGCCTAACCTTAACCTCTTCCCAAACCTCACGCCTAACCTTAACCTTTCCCTTAACCCCACGCCTAACCTTAACCTTTCCCTTAACCCCACGCCGAACCTTAACCTCTTCCCAAACCTCACGCCTAACCTTAACCTTTCCCTCAACCCCACGCCTAACCTTAACCTTTCCCTTAACCCCACGCCTAACCTTTCCCCTAACCCCACACCTAACCTTAACCTCTTCCCAAACCTCACGCCTAACCTTAACCTTTCCCTTAACCCCATGCTTAACCTTAACCTTTCCCTTAACCCCACGCCTAACCTTAACCTCTTCCCAAACCTCACGCCTAACCTTAACCTCTTCCCAAACCTCACGCCTAACCTTAACCTTTCCCTCAACCCCACGCCTAACCTTAACCTTTCCCCTAACCCCACACCTAACCTTAACCTCTTCCCAAACCTCACGCCTAACCTTAACCTTTCCCTTAACCCCATGCTTAACCTTTCCCTTAACCCCACGCCTAACCTTAACCTTTCCCTTAACCCCACACCTAACCTTAACCTTTCCCTTAACCCCACGCCTAACCTTAACCTTTCCCTTAACCCCACGCCTAACCTTAACCTTTCCCTTAACCCCACGCCTAACCTTAACCTTTCCCTTAACCCCACGCCTAACCTTAACCTTTCCCTTAACCTCACGCCTAACCTTAACCTCAATCTTTCCCCAAACCCCACTCCTAACCCCAATGTGTACCATTACCCTAACCAGGGTTCTCATCCTATCTCCCTCCCTCACCCTAATCCTGACTCCCCTATGGAAAGTGATCTGCACCAATCACTAAACCGAAACACTTCCTCTGTCTCTTCTCCCTTGTCATCAATACTCAATCAACAGACAATTATCATCCCACTAGTAACCACATTTTCACATAGAATTAGACCCCTACATCAATCAATCAAACACAATTTCTCTACAGTTCAGCACATTTACATACCACTCAAACCATACAGAATCATTTCAGCATTTAGAAAGAACAAAAATTTAAAGGACCTCCTCACCAAAGCAAGATTCAGTAGTAAGCCACCACAAGACCTCAAACCTCATATAATTTCCATTTTCGACAGATAAAGTTCATTACAAATATACACAGCCACACATCAGCACCAGTACAAGAATCCTATTCATTGAACACACATAACACCATTTATATTATTACATGTACACTTTGCAATAAACAATATATTGGAGAAACCAAACACACCATAGAAACCAGACTCAAACAACACCTGTATAACATTAAAAGGGCACACCTACAAACGGAACTCATAACCCACTTCCAGGAGCACCCCATCACTCACCTTACCATATCAGGGTTACAGTCACATATAGGCTGGACCTGTGGGCAGCGAAAGAGGGTAGAACGGGAGTGGATCCAGCACCTACAGACAGTAACACCAAATGGCCTGAACGAGAGGTTTTAGAAAATGGGTTTTAACAGACAGGAAAATGGATGGACCCTAACCCACACTATGGTTGAATGAATCACTCACCACAACCCTAAATCTCTAAACAAGGGCACCCTCATAGACGTCATCCTGACCAACTGGCCCTCCAAATACACCTCCGCCGTCTTCAACCAGGATCTCAGCGATAACTGCCTCATTGCCTGTGTCCGCTACGGAGCCGCAGTCAAACGACCACACCTCATCACTGTCAAACGCTCCCTAAAACACTTCTGTGAGCAGGCCTTTCTAATCAACCTGGCACGGGTATCCTGGAAGGACATTGACCTCATCCCGTCAGTTGAGGATGCCTGGTTATTCTTTAAAAGTAACTTCCTCACCATTTTAGATAAGCATGCTCCGTTCAAAAAATGCAGAACTAAGAACAGATATAGCCCTTGGTTCACTCCAGACCTGACTGCACTCGACCAGCACAAAAACATCCTGTGGCGGACTGCAATAGCATCGAATAGTCCCCGTGATATGCAACTGTTCAGGGAAGTCAGGAACCAATACACTCAGTCAGTCAGGAAAGCTAAGGCCAGTTTCTTCAGGCAGAAATTTGCATCCTGTAGCTCCAACTCCAAAAAGTTCTGGGACACTGTGAAGTCCATGGAGAGCAAGAGCACCTCCTCCCAGCTGCCCACTGCACTGAGGCTAGGTAACACGGTCACCACCAATAAATCCATGATTATCGAAAACTTCAACAAGCATTTCTCAACGGCTGGCCATGCCTTCCGCCTGGCTACTCCAACCTCGGCCAACAGATCCACCCCCCCCGCAGCTACTCGCCCAAGCCACTCCAGGTTCTCCTTTACCCAAATCCAGAGAGCAGATGTTCTGAAAGAGCTGCAAAACCTTGACCCGTACAAATCAGCTGGGCTTGACAATCTGGACCCTCTATTTCTGAAACTATCCGCCGCCATTGTCGCAACCCCTATTACCAGCCTGTTCAACCTCTCTTTCATATCGTCTGAGATCCCAAAGGATTGGAAAGCTGCCGCAGTCATCCCCCTCTTCAAAGGGGGAGACACCCTGGACCCAAACTGTTACAGACCTATATCCATCCTGCCCTGCCTATCTAAGGTCTTCGAAAGCCAAGTCAACAAACAGGTCACCGACCATCTCAAATCACACCGTACCTTCTCCGCTTTGCAATCGGGTTTCCGAGCCGGTCACGGGTGCACCTCAGCCACGCTCAAGGTACTAAACGATATCATAACGGCCATCGATAAAAGACAGTACTGTGCAGCCGTCTTCATCAACCTTGCCAAGGCTTTCGACTCTGTCAATCACCATATTCTTATCGGCAGACTCAGTAGCCTCGGTTTCTCTGATGACTGCCTTGCCTGGTTCACCAACTACTTTGCAGACAGAGTGCAGTGTGTCAAATCAAATCAAATCGGAGGGCATGCTGTCCGGTCCTCTGGCAGTCTCTATGGGGGTGCCACAGGGTTCAATTCTCGGGCCGACTCTTTTCTCTGTATATATCAATGATGTTGCTCTTGCTGCAAGCGATTCCCTGATCCACCTCTACGCAGACGACACCATTCCATATACTATACTTCCGGCCCGTCCTTGGACACTGTGCTATCTAACCTCCAAACAAGCTTCAATGCCATACAACACTCCTTCCGTGGCCTCCAACTGCTCTTAAATGCTAGTAAAACCAAATGTATGCTTTTCAACCGTTCGCTCCCTGCACCTGCACACCTGACTAGTATCACCACCCTGGATGGTTCCGACCTTGAATATGTGGACATCTATAAGTACCTAGGTGTCTGGCTTGACTGTAAACTCTCCATCCAGACTCATATCAAACATCTCCAATCGAAAATCAAATCCAGAATCGGCTTTCTATTCCGCAACAAAGCCTCCTTCACTCATGCCGCCAAACTTACCCTAGTAAAACTGACTATCCTACCGATCCTCGACTTCGGCGACGTCATCTACAAAATAGCTTCCAACACTCTACTCAGCAAACTGGATGCAGTTTATCACAGTGCCATCCGTTTTGTCACTAAAGCACCTTATACCACCCACCACTGCGACTTGTATGCTCTAGTCGGCTGGCCCTCTCTCCATATTCGTCGCCAGACCCACTGGCTCCAGGTCATCTACAAGTCCATGCTAGGTAAAGCTCCGCCTTATCTCAGTTCCCTGGTCACGATGGCAACACCCACCCATAGCACGCGCTCCAGCAGGTGTATCTCACTGATCATCCCTAAAGCCAACACCTCATTTGGCCGCCTTTCGTTCCAGTTTTCTGCTGCCTGTGACTGGAACGAATTGCAGAAATCGCTGAAGTTGGAG
Source organism: Oncorhynchus masou masou (assembly GCF_036934945.1). Taxonomy (NCBI): domain Eukaryota; kingdom Metazoa; phylum Chordata; class Actinopteri; order Salmoniformes; family Salmonidae; genus Oncorhynchus; species Oncorhynchus masou. The sequence goes on along the minus strand of NC_088227.1, from coordinate 48,751,700 downwards.
ACTTTTATCTCCCTCACCAACTTCAAACATCTGCTATCTGAGCAGCTAACCGATCGCTGCAGCTGTACATAGTCTTATTGGTAAATAGCCCACCCAATTATACCTACCTCATTTCCATACTGTTTTTATTTATTTACTCTTCTGCTCTTTTGCACATCAATATCTCTACCTGTACATAACCATCTGATCATTTATCACTCCAGTGTTAATCTGCAAAATTGTAATTATTTGCCTACCTCCTCATGCCTTTTGCACACAATGTATATAGACCCTTTTTTTCTACTGTGTTATTGACTTGTTTATTGTTTACTCAATGTGTAACTCTGTGTTGTCTGTTCACACTGCTATGCTTTATCTTGGCCAGGTCGCAGTTGCAAATGAGAACTTGTTCTCAACTAGCCTACCTGGTTAAATAAAGGTGAAATAAAAAATAAAAAAAAACATCGACTTCTGTACTGCCACCCAGAAAAAGAGGCAACTTGGCGCTTACCTCAGTTTAATTTATGATCCTAGGAGGACATCTATGGGCCTTTTTAAGTACTACACCTAATATATCAGATCATCAGAAATGGGAGGGATAAACAAGAGATAGGCCTGTGCACCGTAAAACTAACTAGTTGAAACTAAACACAATTATATTCAAAACCTAACCCTAACCCTAACCCTAACGCTATTCAAAACAATTTTTAAGAACCATTAAAAACAACACATTGGCCGCCCTCCCTCCCATTCATCCAACACTCACAGACCACAGCAAATCATCCACCTCTCTTAACCTTAACCTCAATCCTACTCTTAACCTTAACCCCTCATCAAACCTCACGCTTAAACTTAACCTTTCCCTTAACCCCACGCTTAACCTTAACCTCTCCCCAAACCCCACGCCTAATCAAACCTCACGCCTAACCTTAACCTTTCCATTAACCCCACGCCTAACCAACCCACCATCCTTCCAAAACACTTTTTTGAAGATACCCACCCGCATTCTCAACGGACGAGAACCTTTTTTCTGCAACTACTCTGGGGACCCAGACCTTGGCGACTCCCCCGCAGCAATTACACCCTCAGCAATTAGGTCCTTCCATACACCAAGCAAGAAGACAGCAGGATATGGATAGACCGGAATCCTCCGGGACCTCTCGGGGTTCTGTTGGCAGACCAATCTGCTCAACCCTCCCAGCCCCACAAAAACAGGAGACTCGCGTACCACGCTGGATGACTATCTACCCCAGTTTAGAATTGGATTGGCAGTATGTTCAGTAGCGCGTGTTTCATCCTAGCGGGTTGGGGCAGTTAAGTCCTCAAAAAGTGGGGCTTTTGCGTCAGGCGCTGCGGCTGGACGACTCGCGTCGGCCGTGTTATCCCTGGGGTGCCCAGATAATGTCTGGCGGAGAATTGGATCCCATAGAATAATTTCTTACTGGGGGATCCCTTACCCCGCCGCACTAAGCCTGGACAACTGAACCACTTTTTTATCTAGACTACGAAAAAAATTCACTGTCGGGTTGACATACCACTGGAACACTACGATCCTGGAAGGGAGTAGCTCCACGGGTCACTATCGCCCATACCACTGAATTACCTACGACTGAGATGGTTGGTATGGACACATGGCAATCAACTTCTACTACTGGCAGATGTACAATACGAAAAGCAGAGAAGATTTGCCTGATCCTAAACCCTCCATACATACACCTACCCAAACACAGGACGGAACTCCAAGGGAGGATGCATGACAACCGTAGAGAGGGCTCGTCCAACCCTAATGTGTACCATTACCCTAACCAGGGTTCTCATCCTATCTCCCTCCCTCACCCTAATCCTGACTCCCCCATGGAGAGTGATCTGCACCAATCACTAAACCGCAGCACTTCCTCTGTCTCTTCTCCCTTGTCATCAATACTCAAATCGACAGACAATTATCACCCCCTTAGTAACCACATTTTCACATAGAATTAGACCCCTACATCAATCAAACACAACTTCTCTAGTTCAGCACACTTACATACCACTGAAACCATACAGAATAATTTCAGCATTTAGAAAGAACAACAATTTAAAGGACCACCTTACCAAAGCAAGATTCAGTAGTAAGCCACCACAAGACCTGTGTGGCTCAGTCGGTAGAGCATGGTGCTTGCAACGCCAAGCGTCGTGGGTTCGCTTCCCGCTAGGGCCACCCATATGTAAAAGTAGTGGCCCCAGCCGACTTGTAAGTCGCTTTGGACAAAAGCGTCTGCTAAATGGGATATATATATATATATATAAAGACCTCAAACCTCACAATTTCCAAAGAGGCAATTTGGAACTTACCTCAGTTTAATTTATGATCCTAGGAGGACATCTATGGGCCTTTTTAAGTACTACACCTAATATATCAGAGTATCAGAAAGGGGAGGGATAAACAGGAGATAGTTTTACGGTGCACAGGCCTAACTAGTTGAAACGAAACACAAATATATTCAAAACGTAACCCTAACACCTAACCCCAACCCTAAACTTAACCATTCTAAAAACTATACGTCACTCTAACCTTAACCCTTCTAAAAACTATACCTTCACCTTACCTTAACCTTAACCCTAACCTTAAACATTCTAAAAACTATACCTTACCCTAAACCCTACGGACAGACAGTCTTTAACCCAACCAACGGGTCAATCTACAAGTGGGCAACCATGGGGCCTACAACTTTGGCAGGCCGCGCCCGGACCCCTCCAGCCCGCGCGTATATGATGTGGAGTGCAACCCCTCCCTTCCCCCCCTTCGGCTTCCACGTGTCAGAGATGGAAGTGGATCAACAGACTCAAAACTAGAAACCTAACCTTATCCTTTCCCTTAACCCCACGCCTAACCTTAACCTCAACCTTTCCCCAAACCCCACGCCTAACCCTAATGTGTACCATTACCCTAACCAGGGTTCTCATCCTATCTCTCTCCCTCACCCTAATCCTGACTCCCCTATGGAAAGTGATCTGTACCAATCACTAAACCGAAACACTTCCTCTGTCTCTTCTCCCTTGTCAACAATACTCAATCAACAGACAATTATCATCCCACTAGTAACCACATGTTCACATAGAATCAGATCCCTACATCAATCAATCAAACACAACTTCTCTACAGTTCAGCACACTTACATACCACTCAAACCATACAAAATAATTTCAGCATTTAGAAAGAACAAAATTTTAAAGGACCACCTCACCAAAGCAAGATTCAGTAGTAAGCCACCACAAGACCTCAAACCTCATAATTTCCATTTTCGACAGATAATGTTCATTACAAACATACACAGCCACACATCAGCACCAGTACAAGAATCCTATTCATTGAACACACATAACGCCATCTATATCATTACATGTACACTTTGCCATAAACAATACATTGGAGAAACCAAACACACCATAGAAACCAAACTCAAACAACACCTGTATAACATTAAAAGGGCACACCTACAAACGGAACTCATAACCCACTACCAGGAGCACCCCATCACTTACCTTACCATATCAGGGTTACAGTCACATATAGGCTGGACCTGTGGGCAGCGAAAGAGGGTAGAACGGGAGTGGATCCAGCACCTACAGACAATAACGCCAAATGGCCTGAACGAGAGGTTTTAGAAAATGGGTTTAAACAGACAGGAAAATGGATGGAGAAGAACATGGTTTTCTTTATATTTTATTTATACTCTCTATATATTTATGTTTTGTTTGGTTTTAGTTTGGCACTTCCTTTTTTAGGTTTTTCTTTTTTTCTAACAAAACAATAAAACCAATTAAATGCACAATATGGCGTTTATCATCATATTCAACAACACTATGGTTGAATGAATCTCTCACCACATCGGCTTCTGCACTGCCACCCAGAAAAAGAGGCAATTTGGGACTTACTTCAGTCTAATTTATGATCCTAGGAGGACATCTACGGGCCTTTTTAAGTACTACACCTAATAACAGGAGTTAGTTTTATGTTAGTTAGTTAGTTAGTTAGTTAGTTTTATTAGTTTACAGGAGTTAGTTTTATGGTGCACAGGCCTAACTAGTTGAAACGAAACACAAGTATATTCAAAACCTAACCCTAACCCCTAATTTGCAAATAAATTCATTTAAAATCCTACAATGTGATTTTCTGGATATTTTTTTAGCTCGTTTTGTCTATCATAGTTGAAGTGTACCTATGATGAAATTACAGGCCTCTCTCATCTTTTTAAGTGGGAGGACTTGCACAATTGGTGGCTGACTAAATACTTTTTTGCCCCACTGTATATAGCTGGTCTTTCATTATATGAATGAGACAGTAGATCTAGCTGGTCTGCCATAATATAGATAATAGATCTAGCTTGTCTGTCATAAAATAGTAGAGACAGTAGATCTAGCTGGTCTGTCATATTATTATTGGACAGTAGATATAGCTGGTCTGTCATAATATAATTGAGACAGTAGATACAGCTGGCCTGTCATGATTTTAATGAGACAGTATATCTAGCTGGTCTGTCATAATATAATAGAGACAGTAGATCTAGCTGGTCTGTCATAATATAATAGAGACAGAAAATCTAGCTGGTCTTTCGTAATATTATTGAGACAGTAGACGTAAATGGTCTGCCATAATATAATCGAGACAGTAGATCTTCATGGTCTGTCATAACAAATATGAAGAAAAAATATATACATTTAGAAAATGTAACAATATACAGACTTTCGATATTTGGAAGACCCTCAGTCCTCTATCAAATCAAATGCATTTATATAGCCCTTCGTACATCAGCTAATATCTCAAAGTGCTGTACAGAAACCCAGTCTAAAACCCCAAATAGCAAGCAATGCAGGTGTAGAAGCACGGTGGCTAGGAAAAACTCTCTTGAAAGGCCAAAACCTAGGAAGAAACCTAGAGGAACCAGGCTATGAGGGGTGGCCAGTCCTCTTCTGGCTCTGCCGGTTGGAGATTATAACAGAACATGGCCGAGATTTTCAAACGTCCATAGATGACCAGCAGGGTCAAATAATAATAATCACAGTAGTTGTAGAGGATGCAACAGGACAGCACCTCAAGAGTAAATATGAACAGTTTAGGGTTCCATAGCCGCAGGCAGAACAGTTGAAACTGGAACAGCAGCAGGGCCAGGTGGACTGGGGACAGCAAGGAGTCATCATGCCAGGCAGTCCTGACGCATGGACCTAGGGTTCAGGTCATCTGAGAGAGAGAAAGAGAGAATTAGAGAGAGCATACTTCAATTCACACAGGACACCGGATAAGACAGGAGAAGTACTCCAGATATAACAAACTGACCCTAGCCCCCGACACAAACTACTGCAGCATAAATACTGGAGGCTGAGACATGAGGGGTCATTAGACACTGTGGCCCCATCCGATGAGACCCCCAGACAGGGCCAAACAGCAAGGATTTAACCCCACCCACTTTGCCAAAGTTCTACACAATATTGTGCTGCTGATGCCAGGTGCCATAGCAGTTTCTTTCTGCTGTAAAGCAGAGGGTCACCAATCATGTGGTGCAGGTGATGGGGGACTTCATCTTGCAAACAACACAGCGATGCCTCCATGCTGTGCCTTTTTGGCCCTTAGGCACATCCATACCTGCAGAAATAAATCTGGGCAGATGAACACTTGTGGCAGGAGAAGAAGTGACAGGGGTAGAGTAGGTAGAAAGTGGTGCAGTGGTGCTGTAGCCAGCAAGCTCTCTGATGGCTTTCTGTGAGAGGAAGGGCTTTCCACAGCTCTTAGCCATTTCCTTGTGTAGGATGAATGAATTCACCACAGCAATGTCGATGAAATGATAGAAGAACATCTTGTACCATTTCAACGTCTTATGGAGAACATTGTAATAGCCTATCAGCGAATCTGACAGGTCCACACCTCCCATGCTCTTGTTGTAGTCCTTTACTGCAGTTGGAATGGGGACATTTTTAGTGGTCCATGCCCCAGCACCGTCCTTCACACGTCTGACGACATGATCCCCACTGAAGGACTTGTGGATAGTGGAGCACATCACCACCTCTCTAGTATCCATCGACTTTACAAAAAGCAGGCCATCTTCACGTATCCATCGCATGGTCCCCCGCTCAGCCCGCTTAGGCATGTCGTTCACCTTCATCTTCGGAAAGCCCACCCTGTTGGTATGAATGGTGCCACAAGCCCACACATCCAGCTTCCTAAGGTCTGCAAACAGGGTAGGGCTTGGGTAGAAGTTATCCACAAACAGTTTGTAGCCCTTCCCTAGCAGTTGAAAATCCAATAACTCCATTACAGAGTCATAGCTAAGTCCCTTACCGGTAGCAAAACTGTTCTTCCCCTCATAGACAAAAGAATTGCATGTGTAGGCACACACAGAATCAGCCAACACAAACAGCTTGAGACCCCACTTGGTTGGTTTGTTTCTCATGTACTGTTTGAGACCAATTCTGGCCATTGAGGCTACCATACTCTCATCTATTGACACATTCTGGGCTGGCTGAAAGTAGGTTGTGCAGGCCTCAACAATGCTGTGGTAGAGAGGTTTTATTTTGCACAGTCTATCAAATGTTGCTGTGCCTCTCTTCTTGTCATTCGCTTCATCATCCTTTGGGTCACTGATATGAAGCGCCTGTGAAATAACCAGAAACATTTTGCAAGACAACAGTCATGGGGAAAGGCAGTTGGTAGAGAGATGACGTTTTCCAGTAGTCACTCAGGCTTTTCAGCTTCACCAGCCCCATGTAGACGACCAGTGAAAGGTAGCAGAAAAAGTCTGACATGGATATGGGCTTCATTGCTACCTTTTTGCCTGCTTGCTTCTTCTCTCCATACTTATTTGTGTTAGACACGAGCGAATCGACAACGGATTGGGGGAAAACAGCTGAAGGGGGCTGTAAGTTGATGTCTTGTTCACCTGAGGTCCTGGCTTCCTTTTTGGCCTAAATGTTGTTTGAGTTGGCTTCACATCATCTTCTAGGACAGTGTGCCAACGCCATTCTGTCCCTTCGTTAGCAGATGGCACACTTCCCCCTCCTCTGAATCTTTGTCAGTGCCTTCACACCTCTAGATGGCCCGGGAGGTGTGGAGCCAGAGACAGCAGGGGAACAGCTGGATGAACCAGCTTCAGTTGGGGATGGACACCTTGGCACTGGGGGCTCCCATTCGGAGTCAGTGTCACTGTGAAAGAAAATGTTCAGTTAGAATAGTTTCACATATGAGCCCTGTATAAACAGGTATAATAAACAGATATATACAGTGCCTTGCGAAAGTATTCGGCCCCCTTGAACTTTGCGACCTTTTGCCACATTTCAGGCTTCAAACATAAAGATATAAAACTGTATTTTTTTGTGAAGAATCAACAACAAGTGGGACACAATCATGAAGTGGAACGACATTTATTGGATATTTCAAACTTTTTTAACAAATCAAAAACTGAAAAATTGGGCGTGCAAAATTATTCAGCCCCCTTAAGTTAATTATTATTATTTCAAGACGATCAGTGGTCATTGGGTTAAAATACAGTCAATCAACGAAACAGTGGTCATATCATTGGTGCACAATGATGTCATTACTTGCTGTCTTCAAATCGGTTTCTTTCAGTCAATAAGTCCCACAAAAATGACCCATGAAGTTTGGTTGTGTTACAAACTAACCAGTTGATTGCAATGAAACCAAACATGACTGGAAAAGTCACGTTTCGTGTGTGTATTTCCATTGAATGTGTCGTCGAAAATTGAATGAGACGGAATTCACGACACAAGCCGTTCACAAAATGTTTTGTGTTAGGCTATAAAAATGTATTTTATCAAACAAAAGACCATTAAACATAGTGCATTCAACCCTGTGTAAATCAGTCAGTTCTTAACGTATAGACTTAAAACTCAGGATTCTGTAAAAGCCTACCCCATTGAGGATATTTGTTTACTTTTAGCTTCCTGTGCCAACCGGAAGTGCCATAATTGATGTAATAGGGGCTGTTTCGAAGGGTTAACTTGTTATGGCTGCAATCCCACTAACGGGATAAGTGTCATCAACAACTGCTGAATAGCATAGCGCTACATTCAATAAATATTACTTCAAATACTTATATTCATGAAATCACAAGTGCAATATAGGAAAACACAGTTTAGCCTTTTGTTAATCCACCTGTCGTGTCAGGTTTTGAAATTATGCTTTACAGCGAAAGCAATCCAAGCATTTGTGTAAGTATATCGATCGCACGACAAAACATTAAGTACACTTAGCATCAGGTATCTCGGTCACGAAAATCAGAAGAGCAATCAAATTAATTGTTTACCTTTGATGATCTTCGGATGTTTTCACTCACGAGACTCCCAGTTACACAACAATTGTTCCTTTTGTTCCATAACGACTAATTTTATATCCAAAATACTTCCATTTGTTTGGTGCGTTATGTTCAGAAATCCACAGTAAAGAGCGGACACGACAATGCAGATGAAAATTCCAAATAGTTTCCATAATGTCCACAGAAACATGTCAAATGTTTTTAATAATCAATCCTGAGGTTGTTTTAAAAATATAAATCAATAACATATCAACCGCAAATGTCTTTCACAGTAGAAGAGGGTAAAGCAATACCTATCCAAACTCTGTAGCACGAGCAAAACTCATGTGACCACTTGACGCGATGTTATCGATCTGGCTAATTTTTCACAATAAAAGCATGAAACTATATCTGCAGACTGTTGACACCTTGAGGAAGCGATAGGAAAAGGAATCTGGTTCATATCCCTTTAAATGGGAGGCTATGGGAGGCTATGGAACATGGAGTTTTCAAAATAGAAGCCACTTCCTCTTTTGATGTTCCTCAGGGTTTCACATGCAATATCAGTTCTGTTATACTCACAGACAATATTTGACAGTTTTGGAAACTTTAGAGTGTTTTCTATCCAATACTAATAATAATATGCATATATTAGCAACTGACACTGAGGAGCTGGCCGTTTAGAATGGGCACCTTTTCATCCAAGCTACTCAATACTGCCCGTGCAGCCATAAAAAGTTTAAAAAGTCAGATCTTTTGTCACACCCTGGCCTTAGTATTTTGTGTTTTCTTTATTATTTTGGTCAGGCCAGGGTGTGACATCGGTGAATTATGTGTTGGTTTTGTCTAGGGTTTTTTTGTAGGTTATGGGATTGTGGTTAGTGGAGTTGTCTAGAAAAGTCTATGGTTGCCTGGAGTGGTTCTCAATCAGAGGCAGCTGTTTATCGTTGTCTCTGATTGGGAACCATATTTAGGCAGCCATATTCTTTGAGTGTTTCGTGATTGTTCCTGTCTCTGTGTTTGTTTGCACCAGATAGGGCTGGTTCGGTTATTCACGTTACGTTTTGTATTGTTTGTTATTATCTCTATTAAATATGTATCAAGATAACTACGCTGCATTTTGGTCCTCCTCTCCTTCGACGGGAGAACATCTTTCCAAAACTTCATATGTGCGATTAAGCAACCCTCATGAAATCAGTCATGTCTCCCATAAAATTTCCAATAAAAACTCAAACACTCACACACAGCTTGGACGGAGGGACATAGTGTGGTGCGTAGAGACAGACAGAGCCTGCAATAGTTACCTACGTTCAAACAATTAACTTCTTATAGCTGCAGGAGCAGTATTGAGTAGCTTGGATGAAAGGTGCACATACCTAACGGCCTGTTCCTCAGTCATAGTTGCTAATTATTATTAGTATTGGATAGAAAACTCTGAAGTTTCTAAAACTGTTTGACTGATGTCTCTGTGTATAACAGAACTCATATTGGCAGGCAAAATCCTGAGTTGAAATCAAAACAGGAAGTCAGAAAACTGAGCGTGTATGTATTCACCAGTCCCCAATAAAATCCCCTTGAGATACGAATGATGTTGCACTGCCTATGGGTTCCACTAGATGTCAACCATCAATATAAATTATAATGAGGCTTCCATGTTGTTGTGGGAGTGAATGAGAGCAGAATATATCAGCTGTCCATCAAGCAGCCATTTTGTGATCCCACTTTTTCCTCATGGTAGTCACTTGCGTTCCATTGCTCACGAAGACAAGAAAGAATACTTTGGTTGGAACTTTATTGAAGCTATATGTTAAAAACATCCTAATGATAGATTCTGTACTTAGTTTGAAATGTTTTTGTCCGAAATAACGCTGACCAGAATTAGAGTTTGGATATGTAAACCAAACGCACTAACAAAAGAAGGTATTTGGACATAAATAATGGACATTTTCGATCAAATCAAACATTTATTATGGACCTGGGATTCCTGGAGTGCTTTCTGATGTCGATCATCAAAGGTAAGGGAATATTTATCTTGAAATTTCTTGTTTATGTTTACGCCATCTTTGCGGCTGTGTTGTTTTTACTTTTGAGCGCCGTCTCAGATTATTGCATGCATTTATTTTTCCGTAAAGTTTTTTTGAAATCTGACACAGCGGTTGCATTAAGGAGAGGTATATCTATAATTCCATGTGTATAACTATATTATCATCTACATTTATGATGAGTATTTCTGTTGAATGATGTGGCTATGCAAAATCACTTCATGTTTTTGGAACTAGTGAATCTAACGCGTCAATATAAACTCAGAATTTTTTGATATAAATATGAACTTTATCAAACAGAACATGCATGTATAGTGTAACATGAAGTCCTATGAGTGTCGTTTTGATTAAGATAATTCAAGGTTACTGATTAATTTCATCTTTATTTCAGCTTTTTGTGAATGCTATATTTTGCTGGAAAATGGCTGTGCTTATTGTGGTTTGGTGGAGACCTAACATAATCGTTTGTAGTGCTTTCGCTGAAAAGCCTATTTGAAATCGGACACTTTGGTGGGATTAACAACGAGGAATCCTTTAAAATTATATAAAACACATGTATGTTTTAGGAATTGTAATTATGAGATTTCTGTGGTTTGAATTTGGCGCCCTCTATTTTCACTGGTAGTTGTCATATCGATACATGTATCGGGATTGCAGCCATAACAGGTTGAAGAACCGTCAGACCTAGAGTTCTGAAACTTTAGAAACCTGTTATAGAGCTACGGTCGATAGTGTGTGGTGAGTTATGTGGCTCTAGAAGGTTCTAGGACCGAGAAACAGCCTCGTACATTTGCAATAACTTCAATTCATTTTGACATCACGAAAATGACGACATTTAGAAGTGTCCCAGAGTCGCAAGACGAGGTGCATTGCAACCGCCTCGGCCCATAGAGACGGACTCTAATGTTTCTGTCCGATAGCTAATTCAAGGACCCCGTAGCCAGGCATGGAAAAAAGTGGATTTTCAGCACCAATTAACCTCTTGAATCTATGGGGGCGCTATTTCATTATTGGATAAAAAAAACATGCCCGTTTTAAGCGTAATATTTTGTCACAAAAAGATGCTCAACTATGCATATAATTGACAGCTTTGGAAAGAAAACACTCTGACATTTCCAAAACTGCAAAGATATTATCTGTGAGTGCCCCAGAACTGATGCTACAGGCGAAACCAAGATGAAACTTCAAACAGGAAATGAGCAAAATTTTTGAAGCTCTGTATTCCAATGTCTCCTTATATGGCTGTGAATGCGACAGGAATGAGCCCACAATTTCTGCCGTTTCCCCAAGGTGTCTGTGTCATGCATAGGTGTAATAGGTGGCAGGGAAGTCAGGCGCAGGAGAGTCAAATGGAGTGTAAAATGGAGTCTTTTAATAAAGTCCACGGAGTATGCTCCATAATACTAAATGTACATAAACAAACAAACATGGGTACGAGGACCCGACGCGCACCTATACAACAATCACACTACACTGACAATAAAACAATCTCTGACAAAGACATGAGGGGAAACAGAGGGTTAAATACACAACAGGTCATGAATGGGATTGAAAACAGGTGTGTGGGAAGACAAGACAAAACCAATGGAATATGAAAAAAGGATCAATGATGGCTAGAAGACCGGTGACGTCGAACACCGAGCACCGCCCGAACAAGGCAACGACTTCGGCAGAAGTCGTGACAGTACCCCCTTCCCCGACGCGCGGCTCCAGCTGCGCGTCGACACCGGCCTCGGGGATGACCCGGAGGGCGAGGTGCAGGGCGATCCGGATGGAGACGGATGGAGAATTCTGATAACATGGAAGGATCTAACACGTCCTCCACCGGAACCCAGCATCTCTCCTCCGGTCCGTACCCCTCCCAGTCCACGAGGTACTGAAGGCCCCTCGCCCGACGTCTCGAATCCAAAATGGATCGAACAGAGTACGCCGGAACCCCCTCGATGTCTAGAGGAGGCGGAGGAACATTACGCACTTCAGCCTCCTGGAGCAGGCCAGCCACCATCGGCCTGAGGAGAGACACATGGAATGAGGGGTTAATACGGTAATGAGTGGGTAGTTGTAACCTATAACATACCTCGTTCACTCTCCTCAGGACTTTAAACGACCCCACAAACCGCGGACCCAGCTTCCGGCAGAGCAGGCGAAGAGGCAGGTTTCGGGTCGAGAGCCAGACCCTGACCCCTGGTGCGACCACTGGGGCCTCACTGCGGCGACGGTCTGCGCCAATTTTCTGGCGCCTTATGGCACGCTGAAGGTGGACGTGGGCTGCCTCCCAGGTCTCCTCAGCGTGCCGAAACCAATTGTCCACCGCAGGGGCCTCGGTCTGGCTCTGATGCCAAGGAGCCAGAACCGGCTGATACCCTAATACACATTGAAAGGGAGTAAGGGAATACCCCCCTGAAATGGACAAAAATTAATGGGAAAACATTGGCATAGGACAAACCATATACACGGTGTCCAATACCACCCAATTCGGCGTTGATTCATGCAAAATGTATTGCAAATGCCATATGGCAAATGCCAGTTGTAACACTTTAAAAATCCAACAGGTGGTGTGTGCGCTCCACCTTGGTTTTTCATATTGGAAATGTACCCCAAGTCAACATCCAAAAGCAAAATTTTGAAAAAATGAATTTTTTTTCAAAAACTTATCACCCCTTAAAAAAGTGCTTTCTGGACCGTTTTTCGAAATTCTTTCGCTTTTTTTGTCAATTACACATTTGTAAGAGCTGTATGAATATACTTTTGTCCAATTTCATTATTGTAACGGTTTTCTGTAGGCGAAGGAGAGTCGGACCAAAATGCAGCGTGTAGATTGCGATCCATGTTTAATCAAAAAACGTAACACGAATCTAAATACAAATACTACAAAAACAAGAACGTAACAAACCGAAACAGCCTATACTTATGTAAACTAACACAGCGACAGGAACAAGGACACTAAGGACAATCACCCACGAAACACACAAAGAATATGGCGACCTAAATATGGTTTCCAATCAGAGACAACGATAATCACCTGACTCTGATTGAGAACCGCCTCAGGCAGCCAATGACTATGCTATACACCCCACACAACCCCAAGACGAAACACACCACAAATAAACCCATGTCACACCCTGGCCTGACGCAATAAATGAAGATAAACATAATAAATATAGACCCGGGTGTGACAATTATCATATTTTTTTTTTTATTACTTGTGCATAAGGCATATGTTTTGTCCATGTGCAATATGATTTCATAGGAAGTCAAAGTCAAAAGTCAAAAATTGCAAAATTTCATAAACTTCACACACCCCTAAAAAAGTGCTTTCTGGACCATTTCACATGTCAATTCACATGTATAAGAACTGTATCAACATACTTTAGTCATATTTTATGATCATTTTTTTTTTACTTGTGCATAAGGCATATGTTTTGTGGGGGCCAAATGTCTTAAGAAATTTGACATGCTCAAAAATCCTGCAGAAATGCAAAATTGACTGGCCTGATGAACACAGGATGACTGGGCAGTGATAGTTGCTCCTTTCCATCACTCGTGGTGTTCATTTCATCATGAACATCTGGTGATCTTTTTCACTATAGAATCATATTGCAAATGCACGTGCATTTGCAATATGTTTCAATGGGCATTTAACATAACGAATTTGTCGTGCTCAAAAATCCTGCAGAAATGCTAAATTGACTGGCCTGATGAACAAAGGATGGCCGGGCAGAGATAGTTGTTCCTTTCCATCACTCGTGGTGTTAATTTCATAATGTCCATTTGGTGATGTTTTTTCACTACAGAATCATATTGCAAATGCACGTGCATTGTTGTGCAACTGGTGATTGAAAATAGGCATCTGGTAACCCAAAAATAAAAATATGGTTGTAAATGCATTTACCGGGACTCCTATTGTCCATGTCCGCTATGGGAGTACCCTACTACGGCCCTCTATCTATGGGGTCCGTCCTGAGTGCTTTATGGACTGTTTAAAATATTCTGATGGATACGCATTGTTGTGCATCTGGTGATTGAAAACAGGCACCTGGTAACCCAAATATAAAAATATGGTTGTAAATGAATTTACCGGTCATTCTGATATTAATGCCCGCTATGGGAACACAGGATGGCCGGGCAGTGATAGTTGTTCCTTTCGATCACTCGTTGTGTTGATTTCATCATGTCCATTTGGTGATGTTTTTTTCACTATTGAATCATATTGCAAATGCAAGTGCATTTGCAATATGTTTCAATGGGCATTTACCATCACGAATTTGTCATGCTCAAAAATCATGCAGAAATGCAAAATTGACTGGCCTGATGAACACAGGATGGCCTGGCAGTGATAGTTGTGTTGATTTCATTATGTCCATTTGTTTATGTTTTCTCACTTTTGCAAAGTCACTGCGCATTTGCAATATGGTACAATGGGCATTTACCATCACGAATTTGTCATGCTATGAAAATCCTGCAGGAATGCGAAATTGACTGGCCCGATGAACTCGGGATGGCTGGGCAGTGATTCTGGTACCTCTCCATCACTTGTTAGGGTTGATTTCAGATTGTCACTTTTGGTGATGGTACCTAACTGTTTAAACATATTGCAAATGGACAAGAGTCACCATCAAGTCACCGTCCATCAGTCAATTAGATATCATTCTAACACCAAACTGATACAAACTGACACCAAACACACTTTTTCCAACTCGTTTAGTAGCCAACTATCACATACTTCAGAGCTGGCCCAAAATTCACAACGCCTTCGGTTCAAACCATAAAAAAAAACATAAAACACGTAGTTACGTTCTAGCTGCGGGTCCATTTCTTATGTTATGTGTAGGCCTAGCTGAGGTGACCCCGAATCCCAAGTTTCGGCTCGATAGGTCATTTGGTGTCCGAGTAAAACCCTAATTGGTGCTGAAAATCCACTTTTTTCAATTACTTGCTACGGGGTCCATGAATGAGCTATCGGACAGAAACGTTGGGGTCTGTCTATATGGGCCGAGACGGTCACAATGCACCTAGTCTTGTGACTCTGGGACATTTCTAAATGTCGACATTTTCGTGATGCAAAAATGAATTGAAGTCATTGCAAATGTACGAGGCTGTTTCTCGGTCCGAGAACCTTCTAGAGCGACGTAATTCACCACGCACAATCGACCTGAGGTCTAAAACAAGATTCTAAAGTTTCGGACCTCTAGGTCTGATGGTTCTTTAAAAGTTCCAACAAGTTTAACTAATGCAGGGAGTGTATGTCTCTACGCACCCCAATGGGTCCCTCCTTCAAAGCTGTGTGTGTGTGTGATTTAGTTTTCCTTTGAAATTTTATGGGAAAAATGACTGATTTACAGTTCATGGGGGTTGTCTAATCACATATATGAAGTTTTGGAAAGATCTGATTTTTTTTAACCCCTCAAAACAGCCCCTAGACACCAATTATGGCACTGCCGGTTGGCACAGGAAGCTATAAGTCAACACACATCCTCATTGGGGTATTCTATTACAGAATCCTGAGTTTTCAGTCTTTACGTTAAGAATTGACTGATTTACACAGGATTGAATGCTCTATGTCTATCAAACTGCAGGCAGGGTATGGGTATACACTTTTAGGGCAATTTTAACCACTTCCGGTTGGTCCAGGAAGCTTAGAATCAACACAGGTAGACCTTATAGTGGCTTGATGGACTGGTACCGAAGACAGGTTCATACGGCATTCATAACCCATATAGGCTCCAGGTTGAATTTAAGGGAGCAGGCAAATGTATTCCTATGGGGAGAGATATCATTGTAATCTGTGAGATCAAAAAACCCTGTTTTACTGTTAAGGGTTAATGCCACACGGTCAGAGTTAGGCTTGCACGGATCGGAAGGACCTTAGGAACATTCCTGTGTTTGAATTGTCCTTCTAAACCTAACGGTTCCGCCGCTGTCAGCCAAAAGCAAATGACGTTGTGGTGCAGGCTTCATTTTGGGCCTACTTTTCTCATGGTCGCTGCGCTCAGACCGAGCGAGCTACAGTCAAGCGGGATATCTCGTTGAACTCGGCACGGCCTAGAGATTGTTTATGCCATTGCCTGCTCTGTGTCTTTGAGCACCGCACTTTTCACTCCATCCTTGCTGTGTGTGTGTGTGAGAGCTTTTCTTTGACATCTGTTGGGAGAAATGACTGATTTACAATTCAGGAGGGTTACCTAGTCACACATATGAAGTTTTAAAAAGATGTGACTTTTTTAACCCTTCAACACAGACAGTGTGACCCAATTAAAGGCACTTCCGGTTGGCACAGGAAGCTATAGGTAAACACATGTCTTGACTGAGGTAGCCTCTTACAGAATCCTGGGTTTTAAGTCTTTAAGTTGAGAATTGACTGATCTACACAGGGTTGAATGCAGTCATTTTCACCTTTGCAGGTTATGTACATCCAAATACCTTTTAACCACTTCCGGTTGGTCCAGGAAGCTTAGAATCGACACAGGTAGACCTCATAGTGTCCTGATGGACTGTCATCAAAGACAGGTTCATTAGGCATTCATAACCCATATAGGCTTCAGGTTGAATTTAGGGGTGCAGGCAATCTATTCCTATGGGGAGAGAAGTTAATGCAAACTGTTTGATGTAAACACCTTCTTTTAACTGTGAAGGTTTAATGCCACACGGTCAGAGTTAGGCTTGCACGGATCGGGAGGACCTTAGGAACGTACCTGAGGTCGAATTGTGATTCTCACCCTAACGGTTCTCTCACTGTTACCCAAAAGCAAATGATGTTGTGGGGCAGGCTTCATTTTGGGCCTACTTTTCTAATGGTCGCTGCGCTTAGACCGAGCGAGCTACGGTCAAGTGGGGCATCTCGTTGAACTCGGCACGGCCTAGAGAATATGGAAATGCCATTGCAGGCTCTGTGTGTCTTTAAACACCGCACTTTGTCACTCCATCCTTGCTGTGTGTGTGTGTCTGTGTGTGTGTGTGTGTGTGAGAGAGCTTTTCTTTGACATTTGTTGGTAGAAATGACTGACTTATAGTTCATGGGGGTTGCCTAATCACACATATGAAGTTTTGAAAAGATCTGACCTTTTTAACCCTTGGAAACAGCCACTATGACACCAATTAAGGCACTTCCGGTTGGCACAGGAAGCTATAAATAAACTCATATCCTGATTGCGGTATGTCTTTACAGAATCCTGAGTTAAGTCTTTACGTTAAGAACTGAGTTATTTACGGAGGGTTTAGTGAGTGTGTGTTATTTCAGAAAATCATAGAAAATCACAGAAATCTCGCAGAGCTCCGCAGCACACTTTAAAAAGATTTGTATGAACACCCTGCAACTGGATCTGTAACTGTTGAAAAAAAAACACCTGTCTTTGAACATCACCAATCTGTCATTGTACGATTTCTCTTAACCTGTTGAAACTCTAGGGGCGCAATTTCATTTTTGGATGAAAAACGGTCCCGTTTTAAACAAGATATTTTGTTACAAAAAGATGCTCGACTATGCATATAATTGATAGCTTTCGAAAGAAAACACTCTGACGTGTCCAGAACTGCAAAGATATTTTCTGTGCGTGCCCTAGAACGTGAGCTTCAGGCAAAACCAAGATGAGACGGCATCCAAGAAATTAGCAGGATTTTTGAGGCTCTGTTTTCCATTGTCTCCTTATATGGCTGTGAATGCGAGAGGAGTAAGTCTGTCGTTTCCCCAAGGTGTCTGCAGCATTGTGACGTATTTGTAGGCATATCATTGGAAGATTGACCATAAGAGACCACATTTACCAGGTGTCCGCCCGGTGTCCTGCGCCGAAATTGGTGCGCAAAAGTCAGCTGCAAGTATTTTTCCATGGAATTTAGAGAAGAATACAGGCTTCTACGAACGATATATCAATGAAGAGATATGTGAAAAAACACCTTGAGGATTGATTCCAAACAACGTTTGCCATGTTTCGGTCGATATTATGGAGTTAATTCTGAAAAAGTTTGACGTTGTAGGTGACTGAATTTTCGGTTCGTTTCGGTAGCCAAATGTGATGTACAAAACGGAGCGATTTCTCCTACACACAGACGCTTTCAGGAAAAACTGCGCATTTGGTATGTAACTGAGAGTCTCTTCATTGAAAACATACGAAGCTCTTCAAAGGTAAATGATTTTATTTATTTGGTTATCTGGTTTTTGTGAAAATGTTGCGTGCTAAATGCTACTCAAAATGCTAAGCTAGCTTAGCATACTCTTACACAAATTAGTGAATTGCTATGGTTCAAAAGCATATTTTGAAAATCTGAGATGACAGTGTTGTTAAGAAAAGGCTAAGCTTGAGAGCAGGCGCATTATTTTCAGAAATCGTTAACGTTGCGTTATGCTAATGAGCCTGAGGCTTTAGTCACGATCCCGGATCCGGGATGGGGAGATTCAAGAGGTTAAATGACGATAGATAAATGGCTGATTTTTTTTCTTTATTGACACCGGAGGCTCCTTGACTTTGACGTGAAGTGGAAAAATTATTTCTCTATTTTCATTTTGGACCCTTAATTTACATTTACATTTAAGTCATTTGGCAGACGCTCTTATCCAGAGCGACTTACAAATTGGTGAATTCACCTTATGACATCCAGTGGAACAGCCACTTTACAATAGTGCATCTAAATAATTTAAGAGGGGGGGGGGTTTAAGGTATTTTAATACCTTTTAAGGTATTCCTTAAAGAGGTGGGGTTTCAGGTGTCTCCGGAAGGTGGTGATTGACTCCGCTGTCCTGGCATCGTGAGGGAGTTTGTTCCACCATTGGGGGGCCAGAGCAGCGAACAGTTTTGACTGGGCTGAGCGGGAACTGTACTTCCTCAGTGGTAGGGAGGCGAGCAGGCCAGAGGTGGATGAACGCAGTGCCCTTGTTTGGGTGTAGGGCCTGATCAGAGCCTGGAGGTACTGCGGTGCCGTTCCCCTCACAGCTCCGTAGGCAAGCACCATGGTCTTGTAGCGGATGCGAGCTTCAACTGGAAGCCAGTGGAGAGAGCGGAGGAGCGGGGTGACGTGAGAGAACTTGGGAAGGTTGAACACCAGACGGGCTGCGGCGTTCTGGATGAGTTGTAGGGGTTTAATGGCACAGGCAGGGAGCCCAGCCAACAGCGAGTTGCAGTAATCCAGACGGGAGATGACAAGTGCCTGGATTAGGACCTGCGCCGCTTCCTGTGTGAGGCAGGGTCGTACTCTGCGGATGTTGTAGAGCATGAACCTACAGGAACGGGCCACCGCCTTGATGTTAGTTGAGAACGACAGGGTGTTGTCCTGGATCACGCCAAGGTTCTTAGCGCTCTGGGAGGAGGACACAATGGAGTTGTCAACCGTGATGGCGAGATCATGGAACGGGCAGTCCTTCCCCGGGAGGAAGAGCAGCTCCGTCTTGCCGAGGTTCAGCTTGAGGTGGTGATCCGTCATCCACACTGATATGTCTGCCAGACATGCAGAGATGCGATTCGCCACCTGGTCATCAGAAGGGGGAAAGGAGAAGATTAATTGATTAATCCCAGAGAAATGGCCATAACCCAAAAACCGTTGAGGCCTAGACGCCATCTTGTTCGGGGCCAACCTCCCATTATGCCAAACCTACGCTCACCAAGTTTCGGCTTCAAAATATTTTGCGTTTTCGAGATGAGGCCCCGTCGTGACTCGTGATGTTTTGTCCAATTGCACTATGATTGCTTATGCCCTCTGGTGGGATTTTCCGGTACAGCAGAAAAATGACCAAAATTTGATTATTTTATTAAACGGACACCGAACGTCCGACAAAGTTCCTTTGATGACTTCCCGGTAGGTCCGGCCCTGCCGTTCGGCCCGACGCCGTCCTCAAATTTTACAAACGTTTTCGGACGTCTAGTAAGGGACCGTACATTTGCAATATGGACTTTCTCACTAACCATACAGCAAATGTCAATGTTCCCTTAAGGTATGTAAGGTTAGTGGAGGAGTGACGTAGCGAGTTCTGAGCCATCTCTGCCCAGGGCACGAACTTCGCCCACTCCCCGGCCGATCCTGGCAATAAGACCGCAGAAACCTACCCACATCCTGGTTAACTCTCTCCACCTGCCCATTACTCTCGGGGTGAAAACCTGAGGTAAGACTAACCGAGATCCCCAGATGCTCCATGAACGCCTTCCAGACCCTTGATGTGAACTGGGGGCCCCGATCAGACACTATATCCTCAGGCACCCCATAGTGCCGGAAAACGTGTGTAAACAGGGCCTCTGCAGTTTGTAAGGCCGTAGGGAGACCGGGCAAAGGGAGGAGACGACAGGACTTTGAAAACCGATCCACAACGACCAGGATCATGGTGTAACCCTGTGAAGGTGAAAGATCAGTCAAAAAATCCACCGACAGGTGCGACCAAGGCCGTTGAGGAACGGGTAGAGGTTGTAGCTTACCTCTGGGCAGGTGTCTAGGAGCCTTGCACTGGGTGCATACCGAGCAGGAAGAAACATAAATCCTCACGTCCTTAGCTAAAGTGGGCCACCAGTATCTCCCGTCAAGACAGCGCATCGTCCGACCTATCCCAGGATGACCAGAGGAGGGTGACGTGTGAGCCCAATATATCAATCTGTCGCTGACAGCAGACAGAACGTACAGACGACCAGCTGGACACTCAGGGGGAGAAGGCTCTGCACGTGACGCCCGCTCAATGTCCGTGTCCAGCTCCCACACTACAGGCGCCACCAGACACGAAGCTGGGAGTATGGGAGTGGGATCCATGGACCGCTCCTCTGTGTCATACAGCCGAGACAATGCGTCTGCCTTAACGTTCTGGGAGCCTGGTCTGTAAGAAAGAGTAAACACAAAACGAGTGAAAAACATGGCCCACCTTGCCTGGCGAGGATTCAATCTCTTCGCCTGCCGGATGTACTCCAGATTGCGGTGGTCTGTCCAGATGAGAAAAGGGTGTTTAGCCACCTCAAGCCAATGCCTCCACACCTTCAAAGCTTCTACGACAGCTCTCGGTTCCCCACATCATAGTTTCGCTCCACCGGGCTAAGCTTCTTCGAAAAGAAAGCACAGGGGCGAAGCTTCAGTGGCGTACCCCGAACGCTGAGAGAGCACTGCTCCTATCCCAGCTTCGGATGCGTCCACCTCCACTATGAATGGCAAAGAGGGATCCGGATGAGCCAGCACAGGCACCGAGGTAAACAGAGTCTTCAGGTGCTCAAAAGCCCTGTTCGCCTCAGCCGACCACTGCAAGCGCACCGGGCCCCCCTTTAGCAGTGAGGTAATGGGAGCTGCCACCTGACCAAAACCCCGGATAAACCTCCGGTAGTAATTGGAAAACCCCAAAAAATGCTGCACCTCCTTTACCGTGGTTGGAGTCGGCCAATTACGCACGGCTGTAATGCGGTTGCTCTCCATCTCCACTCCTGAAGTGGAAATCCGATGGCCTAGGAAGGAGATGGATTGTTGGAAAAACAAGCATTTCTCAGCCTTGACATATAGATCATGCTCCAACAGGCGACCAAGCACCCTGAGCACCAGGGACACATGCTCGGCGCGTGTAGCAGAGTATATCAGAATATCATCGATATACACCACTACACCCTGCCCGTGCAGGTCCCTGAAGATCTCATCTACAAATGATTGGAAAACTGATGGAGCATTCATCAACCCATATGGCATGACCAGGTACTCATAATGACCTGAGGTGGTGCTAAATGCCGTCTTCCACTCATCAACCTTCTTAAAACCTGTTAGAGATTGTGCTACTTTTTTCAAAATTCTGTTAAAAACCGCGCAACATTTCAACGTCCTGCTACTCATGCCAGGAATATAGTATATGCATATGATTAGTATGTGTGCATAGAAAACACTTTGAAGTTTCTCGAACTGGTTCAATGGTGTCTGTGACTATAACAGAACGAGTTCCGTTGTCAAAATCACAAGAGAACCTCATCACAAAATCTACAAAGAAAAAATCCATCCGCCAGTGTTTGTATTGTCTAAGGCTTGTCATAAATTATGGAACTGTGTTTGCAATTCCTACAGATTCCACACGATGTCGCCAGTGTTGTGATTACCAGGGCCCTTTCTCCTTGGTTTGATTGGTCAATAGCACATCCGGTCTTCAGGTGTGCAACTGAAAAAAATGTCAGTGAGGAACTGGACTTTGTTTTGTAAACGTCTAGTTATTGAATACAGATCGCTCCGTGATCAATTTGATTGCTTATTAACGTTTACTAATACCTAAACTTGGATTACAGAAGTAGGTTGAAGTGTTTTGTCAAAGTTTATAGGCAACTCAATGAATTTTAAAAAATTACGTTGCGTTGGGAAAGGTGCCTTTTTACATGGATTTCACGGTGTTCATAAATGGACATTATGGGTATATATGGAACGATCTAATCGCAAAAAAGACCCAATTGTGATGTTTATGGGACATATAGGAGTGCCAACAAAGAATCTCGTCAAAGGTAATGAATGTTTTATATTTTATTTCTGCGTTTTGGGTAGCGCCGGCTACGCTAATTTCTTTGTTTACGTCCCCTTTGTGTGTTTCTGTTGGCTGCATGCTATCGGATAATAGCTTCTCATGCTTTCGCCGAAAAGCATTTTACAAATCTGACATGTTGGCTATATTCACAACGAGTGTGGCTTGAATTGAGTACCCTGCATGTGAATTTTAATGAAAGTTTGAGTTTTAACGAGTACAATTAGTTGGCGCTCTGGAATTTCCGCTGATTTGGTTCCTGTACAGGAACAAACTCCTGAAGTGTTATGCACCAGATTGTACGCACTCCTGAGATCCAATTTTGTGAAAAACATGCCCCGTGCATTAACTCAATAATCGTATTGATCAGAGGTAGTGGGTAACTATATTTCACTGTGATTTTATTTAGACCTCGATAATCAACGCACGGGCGTAAACCGCCATCCTTTTTTTTCACAAAAAATAAACTCGAAGAGACAGGTGAAATGGATGGCTGAATGAACCCCTGATGCTGGGATTCAGAGATATATGTCTCCATAGCCTCCGTCTCCGCTTGCGACAGGGGATACACGCGAGTCTTGGGATATGCAGCGTCTACCAGGAGATCTATCGCACAATCCCCCCGTCGATGGGGTGGTAATTGAGTCGCCTTCTTTTTACAGAAGGCGAGAGCCAAATCGGCATATTCGGGGGGAATGCGCACGGTGGAGACCTGGTCTGGACTTTCCACCGTAGTAGCACCAACGGAAACCCCTAAACACCTACCTGAGCATTCTCACGACCACCCCGTGAGAGCCCTCTGTGGCCAAGAAACAGTGGGGTTATGACAAACTAACCAGGTAGGTCTAGCACCACAGAAAACGCAGGAGAATCAATAAGGAAAAGACTAATCTTCTCCTTGTGACCCTCCTGTGTTATCATACACAAAGGTGCGGTTACCTCCCTGATAAACCCTGACCCTAATGGTCGACTATCTAAGGCATGAATAGGGAAAGGCATATCCACAGGAACAATAGGGATCCCTAAACTATGAGCTAGATTTTTATTAATGAAATTCCCAGCCGCACCTGAATCTACTAGCGCCTTATACTGGGAATGCAGTGAAAAATCAGGAAAAGAGACAGAGACAAACATTAGTGCAGCAGAGGGCTCTGGATGAGAATGGTGCCTACTCACCTGGGGTGACGCCAGAATGCCCTGCCTGCCCTCTCTATTCCCAGAGGAACCAACCCGGCACCGACCAGCAGTGTGCTCTCTGCGACCTTGAATGGTGCTCGAGCGGGAACCCCCTCCGGTCTCCCTGCGCACCATCCCTCCCAATTCCATAGGTTCGGGAGAGAGGGTGCGGGAGGATGGAACAACCAGACCCCGATCTAGACGTCCACGAGTAGCCAGCATGTTGTCCAGCTTGATGGATATGTCCACCAGCTGGTCGAAGGTGAGGGTGGTGTCTCTACGCGAGTACGTCCGTCGGGAGCTGGCCTGTAGACTACAACGGTAATGGTCGATCAGGGCCCTGTCGCTCCATCCAGCGCCGACAGCCAAGGTCCTAAACTCCAAAGCAAAATCCTGTGCACTCCTCGTCTCCTGCCTCAGATGACAGAGAAGCTCACCCGCTGCTTTGCCTTCAGGTGGGTGATCAAATACTATCCGGAATTGGCGGGTGAACTCCTCAAAATGGTCCAGCGCCACATCCTCCCTGCTACACACAGCACTGGCCCATTCCAGGGCTTTCCCGGTGAGGCATGAGACGAGGGCGTAACTCTTCTCACGGTCAGATGGTACTGGGGAGGCCGTGGCTAGATACAAGTTCAGTTTAAGGAGGAAACCCTGGCAGCCGGCAGTATCTCCGTTGTATCCCGTAGGTAGGGATAAATGCATCTTCGATTCCGGAGAGGAAAAACGTTCACGGGAGATTCCGGTTGTGGTGGCGCTGGAGAAACTCCCTGTCTCTCCCAGCGATCCATTTTTATGACAATGTGATCCATGACGGAGCTGATAACGTCAAGCTCCCTCGCTTGTTCTTGAACGCGTTCCTCCAGCTCCATGGGCATAGTGTCCTCTCCTGCTGACTTCATATATTGGTCAGAGTTTCTGTCATGCATAGGTGTAATAGGTGGCAAGGAAGTCAGGCGCAGGAGAGTCAAATGGAGTGTAAAATGGAGTCTTTTAATAAAGTCCACGGAGTATGCTCCATAACACTAAATGTACATAAACAAACAAACATGGGTACGAGGACCCGACGCGCACCTATACAACAATCACACTACACTGACAATAAAACAATCTCTGACAAAGACATGAGGGGAAACAGAGGGTTAAATACACAACAGGTCATGAATGGGATTGAAAACAGGTGTGTGGGAAGACAAGACAAAACCAATGGAAAATGATAAAAGGATCAATGATGGCTAGAAGACCGGTAACGTTGAACGCCGAGCACCGCCCGAACAAGGAGAGGCAACGACTTCGGCAGAAGTCGTGACAGTCTGCAGCATTGTGACGTATTTGTAGGCATATCATTGGAAGATTGACCATAAGAGACCACATTTACCAGGTGTCCGCCCGGTGTCCTGCGCCAAAATTGGTGCGCAAACCTCAGCTGCAAGTATTTTTCCATGTGATTCAGAGAAGAAAGCAGGCTTCCACGAACGATATATCAATGAAGAGATATGTGAAAAACACCTTGAGGATTGATTCTAAACAACGTTTGCCATGTTTCAGTCGATATTATGGAGTTAATTTGGAAAAAAGTTCGGTGTTTTGGTGACTGAATTTTCGGTTTGTTTTGGTAGCCAAAAGTGATGTACAAAACGGAACAATTTCTCCTACACAAAGAATCTTTCAGGAAAGACTGAACATTTGCTATGTAACTGAGTCTCCTCATTGAAAACATCCGAAGTTCTTCAAAGGTAAATTATTTTATTTGAATGCTTTTCTGGTTTTTGTGAAAATGTTGCCCGCTAAATGCTACGCTAAATGCTACGCTAGCTATCAATACTCTTACACAAATGCTTGATTTGCTATGGTTCAAAAGCATATTTTGAAAATCTGAGATGACATTGTTGTTAAGAAAAGGCTAAGCTTGAGAGCTAGCACATTTATTTAATTTCATTTGCGATTTTCATAAATCGTTAACGTTGCGTTATGGTAATGAGCCTGAGGCTGTATTCAAGATACCGGATCCGGGATGGGTACTATTAAGATGTTAAGGTCTTGCTTGGGCACCGAATGACCTATCGAGCCAAAACTTGGGATTCGGGGTCGCATCAGCTTGGCCTACATATAACGTCAGAACTGGACTCGCAGCTAGAACGTAACTATGTGTTTTATGGTTTGAACAGATGGCGCTGTGAATTTTGGGCCTGCTCTGAAATAGTTTGCTTCTAAACGAGTTGGAAAAAGTGGGTGTGGTGTCAGTTTGTATCAGTTTGGTGTCAGAATGACATCTCATTGACTGATGGACGGTGACATGCTGGCTGACTTTTGTCCATTTGCAATATGTTTAAACAGTGAGATACCATCACCAAAATGATATTCTGAAATCAACACCAATGAGCGATGGAGAGGAACCAGAAACACTGCCCGGCCATCCCGAGTTCATCGGGCCAGTCAATTTTGCATTTCTGCAGTATTTTTGAGCATGACAAATTCGTGATGGTAAGTGCCCATTGAAACATGTTGCAAATGCACAGTGCATTTGCAATATGATTCAACTGTGAAAAAACATCCCCAAATGGACATGATGAAATCAACACAACGAGCGATAGAGAGGAACCACTATCATTGCCCGTCCATCCCGAGTTCATCAGGCCAGTCAATTTGAAATTTCTGCAGTATTTTTTAGCATGATACATTTGTGATGGTAAATGCCCATTTAAACATACTGCAAATGCACAGCCGTGCACCTGGTGATTGGAACGGGTTACCAGAAGCACATTTTTAAAATGGTGTTTAAGGAGGACAAAATGGCGCCATAGAGAGAACACTGTTTCAGCGAGCTCCGTGGCATCCGTAAATTTATATTTTTACATTAATCTCCTAGCTTGAAAAAGTGGTAGAATTGGCTAAATAAGTTATCCTACAATGACTCTTGACGGCTATTTCTCAAAAATCTCCGACAACATGCCCAACAGAACGACTAAAAACTCGACCAAAACCACCACCCCTGTAGATGTGCATGAGGAGCTAGCTAACGTTAGCGAAGCTAACACCATTGCGGATCCAGGCACAATGGACCTGGTGATTCAAAAGCTGACTGATAACATTACTAAAGTGATCGATGTTAAGAACGGTCTTGGAAGCAATAGCAGGACATTCAGCTGAACTACAGAGGGTTGTGAAACGTGTTGATGAGGTGGAAGGAAGAATTGCTGCAGTGGAAACTTCAACTACATCTATGGACACTAAGATAAAAGCACTTGAGAAACAGGTGCGCGAAATGGCGGAGCACATTGACGACTTGGATAATCGAGGACGCAGATGCAATATTCGTGTTGTGGGACTCCCGGAAACTTCTGAAGGGACACGTTCAGTATTTTTTTGGGGAGGAATGGATCCCTGGCTCCCTACAAATGGACACTAAGGCTGGTCGTGTGAAGCTGGACAAAGCCCATCGCTCTCAAGCACCAATACCCGGTCTCAACCAGCGCCCACGGCCGGTGGTTATAAAGTTCCACAACTTCACCGACAAGCAGCGCGTCATGGATGCGGCTAGAAACATCAGCTCTGATGGTAGTTAACGTAAAAGTCCAAAGGTCTCATTCTTCAATGATTACTCCACAGCGGTTGTACGAAGACGCAAAGCGTTTGATGAGGCGAAGGCTCGACTCAGGAGAATGAAGATGGACTACGCACTGTTGTACCCGGCCACATTGAAGATTATGGTCAACGGATCACCTAAAAAGCTCTACACACCTGAAGAGGCTGCTGCGTTTATTGACTCTCTCGGGTAAATAACTTTAAGCTGCACCTTCGCAGCATTGGATAACTGTTTATTTTTGGTTGAATCTGATCATGAAACAGTGGTGTGAGTTCTCACGTACTCTGGCTCAGTAATATTCGTATCTTTATTATTTTTCTTGCTAAAGTCATAGCCACTATAGCTCAGGCTGAGATATGTGTGAATCCATATTGGTGCCCAGGCTTGGTTTTAGGTGGAAGAGCCTCAATCTTCTTCTATTGATATTCATTTCCATACATATAAATAATGAGGCTATTGAACGGCAATGCGGACTTAAGAGTCTACATTGGAGAGTTGAAATCCCCTGCATGTTAGCTCGTGGGAAAACCACCTTTTGGATCTTTACATGTTTAATTTTTGGGTTTAGTATAGTTCAAGTTCAGGGTTCATATCGTTTGTTTATGCTCGGTGAGATAGAGGAGAGTTCAACACATGGAAAAATGTACCACCCCACTTTTACAGTAGGATCCAGTCTGGATATTGAATGGTCAAGGCACAATGGCAGGTAACCGCCTGCGTGTATGTACATGGAACATTAGAGGGAGCCATAACCCCATTTAAAAGGAAGAACAAATAAAATATTGATATTGCCCTGTTGCAAGAAACTCATTTGGATGATAAGGAGCACCTGAAATTACAACAAGGGGGGTTTGGTCAAGTGTTTCTCATCATTTACATCCAGAAGTAGAGGTGTAGCAAATCTGGTGAAAAAGAACTTACCACTCTTGAATTCTGTGAAAGATTTATTTGGTCACTTTGTTATGGTACTTTACAAGGGCAAAACATTTCCATAATGAATATTTACTTCCCCTCTGCTCACCCCCTGATTTCCTCACTAAGGTATTTCTAGACTATTCAGAATTAAACTCGGACACTGCAGTGGTTGGAGGAGATTTTAACTGCTTGTTGAACCCCCTTATTGATAAGTTTCCCAGCGGTATAGCTTCACTCTCTCCTCAAGCTAAGTCACTTAAAGCTATTTGTGATGATCTGGGGTATGTGGATGTCTGGAGAGCTTTTCATCCCTCCAACAGAGTTCAATTTTTTCTCTGAAGCTCATGGATGTCAGACTAGAATAGATTACTTTTTTATGCCCAGGACGTCTTTGCAGTCTGTTTTATCTGCTAGGATAGGAAGCATAGTCATATCTGATCATGCTGAGGTGATCCTGGACATACAACTCAACGGGGCATTCAATTGGTCAAGACATTGGAGGTTGAATACAACCATTCTTAAAGACCATACATTCACATGATATTTTATTACAGAGTTTAAAGCCTTTTTCTCTATTAACTCTCAATCATAGATAACCCCTCGCTCCTTTGGGAAACCTGTAAAGCGTATTCCAGGGGTCTGATTATGTCATACACAGCCAATAAGAGACGGAAAAATCATGAAAAGCAAAAAATGTTAGAGGGTGAATTAGGAACTAAAGAGAAGGACTACATTAAAACTCACTCCTGCCCTATTAATTTGATTGCTTTCTGATTTCCGTGACCAAGTTACCTGCTGCTAGTTGGACAAAATGCTATGCAAGGCTAAACTTACACAAATACTTGTCTAGCCTGTTCAGGATAGGGGGCGGTATTTCCCCTTTGGATGAATTGCGTGCCCATAGTAAACTGCATAAAAATCTGTCCTAAATTGCTAATATATGCATATTATTATTATTATTATTATTGGATAGAAAACACCTCTGAAGCTTCTAAAACCGTTTGAATTATGTCTGTGAGTATAACAGAACTCACAGGGCAGGCAATCTTCCAAACTAGTTTTGGAATCCTGAAAGTTGGGGCAACTTTGACGTCATCGCCCCCTTCCTTCCCAACAAGTTATGGATCTGGATACACTTCCTACGTCTTCCACTAGATGTCCTCATTCAGTAGAGCGTTTAATGGTGCATATGCTGTGAACCTTGACCCAATGGGGTGAAAAACTGTAGGTGTCACAAGGATTTTCATGTGCGTGAAGGCGCGCTTTGGACAGAGAGCTTCCTTTGTTCCAGTCAGCCCCAGATGAACGGTTGGAATGCAATTCGTTTTGTACGTTTATAACATCCTAAAGCTTGATTCTGCACTTAGTTTGACCAGTTTCGTCGACCTGTAATATGTAATTTGGAAGTTTTGATGCGCAATTATTCTGGACCAGAAGTCATTTCAGCTGAAAGTGGTAGCATATGCTACTACATGGACACTAGAATTGAATTATGAAACAAAACAATGTATTGGGTAAGTATGACTCCTTCCACTACGTTCTGATCGAAGACCATCAAAGGTAAGGGAATGTTTATTGTAATTTAGTATTTATGTTGACTCCAACATAGCGGAGAAATATTGTTACGTCTGAGCGCCGTCTCAGATTATTGCATAGTAAACTAATTCTGTAATGTAAAAAAAGTGTGACACAGCGGTTGCATTAAGAACCAGTGTATCTTTCTAACTATACGTAGAACATGTATCTTTAGTCAAAATTTATGATGAGTATTTCTGTTATCTGGCGTTATCTGGTGTAGCTTTCTATAATTTCTCCGGACATTTTGCAGAATTTTCTGAACATGGCGTCAATGTAAACCGAGATTTTACGGATATAAAATGCATATTATCGAACAAAACATAAATGTATTGTGTAACATGTCATATTACTGTCATCTGATGAAGATTTGCAAAAGGTTAGTGTATGATTTCTTTTAATCCTGCTTTTGTCATTTTATCTTTTCTTGGACAAAATGGCTACGCTTTGTCTTTGTTTCGGTGGTGGTCTAACATAAATATATGCTGTGTTTTGCCGTAAAACATTTTAAAAATCTGACACGCTGGGTAGATGAACAGGGTGTTTATCTTTCATTTGAGGTATTGGACTTGTTCATGTGTGGAGGTTAAATATTTCTAAGAATATGTTTGCATTCCCTGCGCCACCGTTTGAGTTGAACGGGGGGGGGTGTAGTTCCTGTAGGGGAACCCATACCGTCAACAGGCTAGCTTTGGCTGTAAAGCATATTTTGAAATTCTTAGATGATAGGGTGATTAACGAAAGGCTAAGCTGTGTCTCAATATATTTCACTTGTGATTTTCATGAATGGGAATATTTATGTCCGTTGCGTTATGCTAATTAGTGTCAGTCAATGATTACGCTCCCGCACGCGGGATGGGGAGTCACTAGAGGTTAAAACCAGAGAGGATGAGCCTACCGCCCCTTGATGCTAACACAGGTCTATGGCAGGTCTATGGCAGAACAAAGGTGAAGACTACCATCAGACTACCATCTTTGGAGGACCAGTTGAGGGTTAGATGCACGCTGTGTTAAGGAGCAGTGCGGCTTGGTTGGGTTGTGTTTCGGAGGACGCATGGCTCTCAACCTTCGTCTCTCCCAAGCCCGTACGGGAGTTGTAGCGATGAGACAAGATGGTAACTACTAACAGTTGGATACCACGAAATTGGGGGTAAATATTTAATAAAAAATATTTAAACTAAATGCATATTATTTTTTAAAGAAAATCTATCAATATGGTCACAATGCGAACACAGTGGACGGAGAAGAGACACATTTTAATACCATGTGCAGATCCGGAAAAACCATGACCAGATAATGTCAGAAGTGTCCTAAAAGAGTAATCTCAGCTGAAGCTAAACACATACAAATAAATTATAAAGACCAACACATAGACACACAAACAAATAAAACAATAACACAGATATATACAGTGCCAGTCAAAAGTTATGGACACACCTACTAATTTCAGAGTTTTTCGTAATTTTTACTATTTTCTACATTGTAGCTTAATAGTGAAGACATTAAAACTATGAAATAACACATGGAATCATGTCATAACCAAAGAATGTTAAACAAATCAAAATATATTTTATATTTGAGATAATTCAATGTAGCCACCCTTTGCCTTGATGACAGCTTTGCACACTTTTGGCATTCTCTCAACCAGCTTCAAGATAGTCACCTGGAATGCATTTCAAATTTCAAAAAACAGGTGTGCCTTGTTAAAAGTGAATTTGTGGAATTTCTTTCCTTCTTAATTAATGCTTTTGAACCAATCAGTTGTGTTGTGACAAGGTATGGGGTGTTATTCAGAAGATAGCCCTATTTGGCAAAATACCAAGTCCATATTATGGCAAGAACAGCTCAAATAAGCAAAGAGAAAAGACAGTCAATCATTACTTTAAGACATGAATGTCAGTCAATGCGGAACATTGCAAAAACTTTGAAAGTTTCTTGAAGAACAATCGCAAAAACCATCAAGCGCTATGATGAAACTGACTCTCATGAGGCCACAGGAAAGGAAGACCCAGAGTTGCCTCTGCTGCAGAGGATACATTCATTAGAGTTAACTGCACTTCAGATTGCAGCACAAATAAATGCTTCACAGAGTTCAAGTAACAGACACATCTCAACATCAACTGTTCAGAGGAGACTTTGTGAATCAGGCCTTCATGGTTGAATTGCTACAAAGAAACCACTACTAAAGGATACCTTTAAAAAGAAGAGATTTGCTTGGTCAAAGAAACACGAGCAATGGACATTAGACAGGTGGAAATCTGCCCTTTGGTCTGATGAGTCCAAGTTTAAGATTTCTGGTTCCAACCACTATGTCTTTGTGAGATGCAGAGTAGGTGAACGGATGATCTCCACATGTTTGGTTCCCACTGTGAAGCATGGAGGAGGTGGTGTGATGGTGCTTTAATGATGACACTGTCTGTGATTTATTTAGAATTCAAGGCACACTTAGCCAGCATGGCTAACACAGCATTCTGCTGTGATACACCATCCCATCTGGTTTTGCGCTTAGGGGACAATCATTTGTTTTTCAACAGGACAATGACCCAACACACCTCCAGGCTGTGTAAGGGATATTTGACCAAGAAGGAGATTGATTGAGTGTTGCATCAGATGACCTAGCCTCCACAATCACCAAACCTCAACCCAAATGAGATGGTTTGGGATGAGTTGGACCACAGGGAGGAAAAGCAGCCAACAAGTGCTCAGCATAAGTGGGAACTCCAAATTAGATGGTTTGGGATGATGTTGACCGCAGGGAGGAAAAGCAGCCAACAAGTGCTCAGCATAAGTGGGAACTCCTTC
This sequence comes from Oncorhynchus masou masou, assembly GCF_036934945.1. NCBI lineage: Eukaryota > Metazoa > Chordata > Actinopteri > Salmoniformes > Salmonidae > Oncorhynchus > Oncorhynchus masou. The sequence goes on along the minus strand of NC_088227.1, from coordinate 48,718,901 downwards.
AAAGCATTCCAGGTGAAGCTGGTGTAGAGAATGGAAAGAGTGTGCAAAGCTGTGATCATAGCAAACGGTGGCTACATTGAATAATGTAAAATATTTAGGATATTTCTGTTCTGTTTAATTCTGTGTTTTTATGGTCTCCACTCTTGTTTCCTGCAACTAATCTGGGTGTATGGTCACCAGAGATGGCTTGAGCTGACAAATTAGTTAAAGCCTGCATTACATAGACACGAATGTGTTTTACTCGGGATAGCTTCGGAGTAGAACAATCCCTCATTGTCTCAAAATCAACTGGGTAACTAATCCAGGGTGTGGTTAAAACAACATCTCTGTGCAGATAATGACAGGATGAACCCAGAGTTGCTCATGATGCTCCTTGGTCTGCATGATGTAAAAACAGCCAACAAGTGCTCAGCATATGTGGGAAATCCTTCAAGACTGTTGGAAAAGCATTCCTCATAAAGCTGGTTGAGAGAATACTAAGAGTGTGCAAAGTTGTCAAGGCAAAGGGTGGCTACTTTGAAGAATATCAAATATAAAATATATTTTGATTTGTTTAACACTTTTTTGGTTACTACCTGATTCCATATGTGTTATTTCATAGTTTTGATGCCTTCTACAATGTAGAAAATAGAAAATAGAAAAACCCTGGAATGAGTGGGTACTGTAAATACACTGAGTGTACAGAACATTAAGAACACCTGCTGTTTCCATGACATAGACTGTCCAAGTGAATACAGGTGAATACAGGTGAAAGCTATGATCCCTCATGACTGCACGGTCAGGCATGACTCTAACACCATTGTTAAGTTTGCCGATGACACAACAGTGGTAGGCCTGATCACCGACAATGACGAGACAGCCTATAGGGAGGAGATCAGAGACCTGACCATGTGGTGCAAGGACAACAATCTGTCCCTCAACGTAAACAATATTACAAGGAATATATGTGATGATATAGAATTGGGCTGTTTAATTCCAGTCCTGGAGGGGCAAACCACTTCTGGTTTTTGTCTGGTAATTGCACTCACCTGATATCCCAGGTCTGAGTCAGTTCTTGATTAGAAGGAAATGATGAAAACCAGAACTGTTTTGCCATAATTGACATTGAACAGCCCTAAGACAAAATATACCACATGGAATATACACTGTACAAACCATTAGGAACACCTGCTCTTTCCATTACATAGACTGACAAGGTGAATCCAGGTGAAAGCTATGATCCCTTATTGATGTCACTTGTTAAATCCACTTCAATCAGTGTAGATGAAGGGGAGGAAACAGGTTAAAGAAGGATTTTTAACCCTTGAGACAACTGAGACATTGATTGTGCATGTGTGCCATTCAGAGGGTGAATGGACAAGACAAAATGTTTAAGTGCATTTGAATACGGTATGGTAGTAGGTGCCAGGCGCACCGGTTTGAGTGTATGAAGAACTGCAACACTGCTGGGTTTTTCAAGCTCAACAGTTTCCTGTGTGTATCAAGAATGGTCCACCACCAAAAGGACATCCAGCCAACTTGACACAACTGTGGGAAGCAATGGAGTCAACATGGGCCAGCATCTCTGTGGAATGCTTTAGATACCTTGTAGAGTCCATACCTCAACGAATTGAGGCTGTTCTTAGGGAAAAGGGATGTGGGGGGGATGCAACTCAATATTAGGAAGGTGTTCTTCATGTTTTGTACACTCAGTGTATATGATAATATAGGGTTAAGGACATTCAAAGGTAATTTCTAATTGAACCAACATCAACTGCATTTACCTTGAATTCAACCTCCTCGAATGCTGTAACATTGCCTTCATAAACTGCATTGTCTACAAGTGTTGAATCCCGTCCTAGGTAATTTAATCAAGTCAGCGTGTGGCTAATGCTAACTTTCTGTCTCACCATTAAGCTGGGGCTCTATTAACTAATTATAGGTACTGGGTTAGAGTTTGGGTTCAAATGGTTAAAATATGACTCTAACTCATTATAGATACTAGGTTAGGGTTAAAACATGAGCTGTACCTTACTGACTTTATAACATAACCAAACACAGGTTTCCAACATAAAACAAGGACTTGTCTCTCAGATCGTTCACGTCTGTCTGTCTGCCTGCCTGCCTGCCTGCCTGCCGACTTTTTCCAAATTTTGTTACGTTACAGCCTTCTTCTAATATGGACTAAATCAATAAAAAATCCTCCACAATATACTCACAATACCCCATACTGGCAAAGTGAAAACAGTTTCTGAGAAACTTTGCTGATTTAAAAAAATAAATAAACAGAAATACCTTATTTACATAAGTATTCAGACCCTTTGCTGTGAGACTTGAAATTGAGCTCAGGTATAGCCTGTTTCCATTGATTATCCTTGGGATATTTCTACAACTTGACTGGAGTTGACCTGTGGTAAATTCAATTGATTCAACATGATTTGGAAAAGCACACACCTGTAAATATAAGGTCCCACAATTGACAGTGCATGTCAGAGCAATAACCAAGCCATGAGTTTGAAGGAATTGTCCGTAGAGATCTGAGACAGGATTGTGTCGAGGCACAGATCTGGGGAAGGGTACCAAAAATGTTCTGTAGCATTGAAGGTTCCCAAGAATATAGTGGCCTCCATCATTCTTAAATGGAAGAAGTTCAGAACCACTAAGACTGTTTCTAGAGCTGGCCTCCCGGCCAAACTGAGCAATCAGGGAGAAGGGCCTTGGTCAGGGAGGTGACAAAGAACCCAATGGTCCGGTCCGTGTGACAGAGCTCTAGAGTTCCTCTGTGGAGAGGGAAGAATCTTCCAGAAGGACTACCATCTCCACAGCACTCCACCAATCAGGCCTTAATGATAGATTGGCCAGCCACTCCTCAGTAAAAGGCACATGATTCTCTGGTCTGATGAAACCAAGATTGAACTTTTTGGCCTGAATGCCAAGTGTCACGTCTGGAGGAAACCTAGCACCATCCCTACGGTGAAGCATGGTGGTGGCAGCATCATGCTGTGGAGATGTTTTGCAGTGGCATGGACTGGGAGACTAGTCAGGATTGAGGAAAAGATGAACAGAGGAAAGTATAGAGCAATCCTTGATGAAAACCTTCTCAAGAGGGCTCAGGACCTCAGACTGGAGCAAAGGTTTACCTTCCAACAGAGAGGATCTGCAGAGAAGAATGGGAGAAACTTCCCAAATACAGGTGTGTCAAACTTGTAGCATCATACCCAAGAAGACTCGAGGCTGTAATTGCTGCCAAAGGTGAATCAACAAAGTACTGACTAAAGGGTCTGAATACTTCAAGTAAATGTTATTTCATTTTATTTATTTATTTTAATTAGCAGAAATCTTGCTATCTGTCTTTCTCCTGGGGAATTGCTGTCAGGTCTTCATTCTTCATGTTTGTCCTTTCAGAAGTTCTTCTGATGAGTATTCAATCAACTGTTTATATTTTAACAAAGGGATTCACATCCAGGATCTGTTATTATACGATACCACATGTTCTTGTATATTTTGTTGTATGCAATTATGTGTGTGTGTGTATTGATTGGTTGATTGATCGACCCACACACTACACAGGAACTAGTAGGAAGGAACATGTATCAATAGTTTTTATTGAACACAGGTATTTTAGAAGGTATGGTTTTAACATACAGTATATGTAATTCAAAGCCTACAAGAAAAGTTATTTAAATATTTATATATATATCTATACAAATGTTTATGAAGGGTCAAAGAGCTTGTATCATAATTGTAGTTCTGCGGAGTGTACAAAGATAGACATGCACAACAAAATGTTTCCATGGCAACTGAATAGTCACCTTTACAAAATGGCAGAGTCTCAGAAATCTGGACTCACACACACGCACACACACACAGGCACACACACAAGCACAGGCACATGAACACACACACACTCTCACCAACATAGTGAACCCAGTCTCACACTCTCACCAACATAGTGAACCCAGTCTCACACTCTCACCAACATAGTGAACCCAGTCTCACACTCTCACCAACATAGTGAACCCAGTCTCACACTCTCACCAACATAGTGAACCCAGACCCCAGTCTCTTGGTTCTAAAACGGTAAACATAATAATGACATTAATGACATTAATTGCACTGTTCAGGTGGAGACTGGAGGGAGAACGTACTGTGTGTATGTGTGTGTATGTGTGTACATGTGTACCCCGCTCCTCTCCAGTTGACTCCCAGATGGCGCTGACCAGAAGTCCCTGTCTCTACTTCCTGTTGTTCAGAATGAATAAATGTCTCTGTCAGTCTCCACAGAGATTAGCTCCTCCTCCCAGGGATCAAACCCTGACAAACACAGGCACATACACTGCACAGCACAGGGAAAGGGCTACTCTGTCTTTTCAGCTTTGCCGTCTTTATTGAGCAGCTCGCTGGTTTTCCGGACAGTTCCGCTCTTTTCAGTCTCCAGACCAGAGGTTTTCCCAGGGTTCCCGGCGGCAGAATGTTTATCCAGGAAGTTGAGCATCTCACTAAGAACGGTCTGGAAGGTGCTGAGAGCCGCACACACTGCCGGAGTCCCGAATCCATGGGTGATCAGACTGGAGAACACAAACACATGAAGACATAAATATACATTACATATATAGATAGACATTATATACATTATATATACACTATATACACATTATATATACACTACTATTTTGTTACGTTACAACCTTATTCTGAAATTGATTAAATCGTTTTGTCTCCTCAATCTACACACAATAGCCCACAATGACAGAGAAAAAACACTTTTTTTTTTGCAAATGTATTAAAAATCTAAAGTATCCGGACCCTTTGCTAAAATTGAGCTCAGGTGCGTCCTGTTTCCATTTATCATCCTTGAGATGTTTCTACAACTTGATTGGAGTCCACCTGTGGTAAATTCAATTGATTGAATATGATTTGGAAAGACACACCTGTCTATATAAGGTCCCACAGTTTACAGTGCATGTCAGAACAAAAACCAAGCCATGTGGTCGAAGGAATTGTCTGTAGAGCGCCGAGACAGGATTGTGTCGAGGCACAGATCTGGGGAAGGGTACCAAAAAAAATCTGCTGCATTGACTGTCCCCAAGAACACAGTGGCTTCCATTATTTTTAAATGTAAAAAGTTTGGAACCGCTAAGACTGTTCATAGAGCTGGCCACCCAGCCTAACTGATCAATCGGGGGAGAAGAGCCTTGGTCAGGTAGGTGACAAAGAACCCAATTGTCACTCTGATAGAGCTCCAGAGTTCCTCTGTGGAGATGGGAGAACCTTCCAGAAGGACAACCATCTCTTCAGCACTCTACCAATCAGGACCTTATGGTAGAGGGGCCAGACAGAGGCCAATCCTCAGTAAAAGGCACATGATAGCAAGCTTGGAGTTTGCCAAAAGGCTCCTAAAGGACTCTCAGACCATTTGAAACAAGTTTCTCTGTCAGAGTGACTATCGGGTTATTGGTCACCTTCCTGACCAAGGTCTTTTACTCCTCTAGAAAGATTCTTGGTGGTTCCAAACTTCTTCCATTTAAGAATGATGGAGGCTACTGTGTTCTTGGGGACCTTCAACGCTGAAAAAAATGTTTTGGTACCCTTCCCCAGATGTTCCTACGGACAATTCTTTCCACCTCATGGCTTGGCTTTTGCTCTCACATGCGCTGTCAACTGTGGTACCTTATATAGACAGTTGTGTGCCTTTCCAGATCATGTCTAATCAATTGAATTTTCCACACGTGGACTCCAATCAAGTTGTCGAAACATCTCAAGAATGATCAATGGAAACAGGATGCACCTGAGCTCAATTTCGAGTCTCATAGCAAAGGATGTGAATACTGATGTAATAAAGGTAATTGTGTTTTTTACTTTCAATACATTTGCAAAAATGTATTCTATCCTGTTTTCACTTTGCCATTATGGGGTACTGTGTGTAGATTGTTGAGGCTGTTTTTTTATTTAATCTATTTTAGAATAAAGCCTGAATAATTCCCGAATGCACTGTACACTATATAGACACAATATACACTATATGTGCATTATAAATACACTATAGGCACTGCAGACACAACACACACTATACAAACACTATAGATATACAGTACCAGTCAAAAGTTTGGACACACCTACTGATTCAAGGGTTTTTCTTTATTTTTACTATTTTCTACATTGCAGAATAATAGTGAAGACAAACTATGAAATGACACATATGGAATCATGTATTAACTGAAAAAGTGATGAAATAAAAATATATTTTACATTATTCAATGTAGCCACCATTTGCTATGATGACAGCTTTGCACACTCTTGCCGTTCTCTAAACCAGCTTCACCTGGAATGCTTTTCCACCAGTCTTGAAGGAGTTCCCACATATGCTGAGCACTTGTTGGCGACTTTTCCTCCCTGCGGTCCCTGCGGTCCAACTCATCCCAAACCATCTCAATTGGGTTGAGGTTGGGTTATTGTGGAGGCCAGGTCATCTGATGCAGCACTCAATCAATCTCCTTCTTGGTCAAATATCCCTTTCCCAGCCTGGAGGTGTGTTGGGTCATTGTCCTGTTGAAAAACAAATGATAGTCCCACTAAGAGCAAACCAGATGGGATGGTGTATCACGGCAAAATGCTGTGTTAGCCATGCTGGCTAAGTGTGCCTTGAATTCGAAATACATCACAGACATTGTCATCATTAAAGCACCATCACACCACCTCCTCCGTGCTTCACGGTGGGAACCAAACATGTGGAGATCATCCGTTCACCTACTCTGCATCTCACAATGACAGTTGGAACCAGAAATCTCAAGTTTGGACTCATCAGACCAAAGGACAGACTTCCACAGGTCTAATGTCCATTGCTCATGTTTCTTGTCCCAACCAAGTCTCTTCTTCTTATTGGGGTCTTTTAGAAGTGGTTTCTTTGCAGCAATTCGACCATGAAGGCCTGATTCACGAAGTCTCCTCTGAACAGTTGATGTTGAGATGTGTCTGTTACTTGAACTCTGTGAAGCATTTATTTGTGCTGTAATCTGAAGTGCAGTTAACTCTAATGAACATATCCTCAGCAGCAGAGGCAACTCTGGGTCTTACTTTCCTGTGGCGGTCCTCGTGAAAGCCAGTTTCATCATAACACTTGATAGATTTGCGACTGCACTTGAAGAAACTCAAATTTCTTAATGTTCCATATTGACTGATCTTCATGTCTTAAAGTAATGATTCACTGCCATTTCTCTTTGCTTATTTGAGCTGTTCTTGCAATAATATGGACTTGGTCTTTTGCCAAATAGGGTTATATTCCGTATACCACCCCTACATTGTCACAACACAACCGATTGGCTCAAACACATCAAGAAGGAAATAAATTGTTAACCTTTATCAGGCACACCTTTTAATTGAAATGCATTCCAGGTGACTACCTCATGAAAAGTAGCCACTCTGCCTTGATGACAGCTTTGCACACTCTTGGCATTCTCTCAACCAGCTTCATGAGATAGTCACCAATGCATTTCAATTAACAGGTGTGTCTTGTTAAAAGTTAATTTGTTGAATATTTTCATTCTTAATGCGTTTGAGCCAATCCGTTGTGTTGTGACAAGTTAGGGGTGATATACAGAAGATAGCTCTATTTGGCAAAAGACCAAGTCCATATTACGGCAAGAACAGCTCAAATAAGCAAAGAGAAATGACAGTCCATCATTACTTTAAGACAAGAAGGCCAGTCAATGTGGAAAATGTCAAGAACATTGAAAGTTTCTTCAAGTGCAGTAGCAAAAAACATCAAGCGCAATGATGAAACTGGCTCTAATGATGACCGCCACAGGAAAGGAAGACCCAGAGTTACCCCTGCTGTTGAGGATACGTTCATTAGAGTTACCCCTGCCGTTGAGGATAAGTTCATTAGAGTTATCAGCCTCAGAAATTGCAGCCCAAATAAAAGTAACGGACACATCTCAACATCACCTATTCAGAGGAGACTGTGTGAATCAGGCCTTCATGGTCGAATTGCTAAAGGACACCAATAAGAAACACGAGCAATGGACATTAGACAGGTGGAAATATGTCTTTTGGTCTGATGAGTCCAAGTTTGAGATTTCTGGTTCCAACTGCCGTGTCTTTATGAGACGCAGAGTAGGTGAGCGGATCATCTCTGCATGTGTGGTTCCCACCATGATGCATGGAGAAGGTGTGATGGTGTGGGAGTGCTTTGATGGTGACACTGTCTGTGATTTATTTTGAATTCAAGGCACAATTAACGTGCATGGCAACCACAGCATACTGCAGCAATACGTCATCCCATCCAGTTTGCTCTTAGTGGGATGATCATTTGGTTTTTAACAGAACAATGACCCAACACACTGTGTAAGTGCTATTTGACCAAGAAGGATAGTGATGAGTGCTGCATCAGATGACCTGGCCTCTACAATCACCCATTCTCAACCCAATTGAGATGGTTTGGAATGAGTTGGACCACAGAGTTTATTTATTTTTAAATTATTTAACCAGGTAGGCTAGTTGAGAACAAGTTTTCATTTACAACTTGGTCCTGGCCAAGATAAAGCAAAGCAGTTCGACACATATAACAACACAGAGTTACACATGGAATAAACAAACATACAGTCAATAATACAGTAGAAAAAGTATATATACAGTGTGTGCAAAATAGGTAAGATAAGAGAGGTAAGGCAATAAATAGGCCATGGTGGCGAAGTAATTACAATATACATTTTAAACACTGGAGTGATAGATGAGCAGATGATGATGTGCAAGTAGAAATACTGGAATGCAAATGAGCAAGATAAATAAATACAGTATCTGGATAAGGTAGTTGGATGGGCTATTTACAAATGGGCTATGTGCAGTGATCTGTGAGCTGCTCTGACAGCTGGTGCTTAAAGCTAGTGAGGGAGATATGAGTCTCCAGCTTCAGTGATTTTTGCAGTTCGTTCCAGTCATTGGCAGCAGAGAACTGGAAGGAAAGGTGACCAAAGGGGGAATTGGCTTTGGGGGTGACAAGTGAGATGTGGTGACCAGTGAGATGAGATAAGGTGGGGATATACCTAGCAATGACTTGTAGATGTCCTGGAGCCTGTGGGTTTGGCGACGAGTTTGAAGCGAGGGCCAGTCAACGAGAGTGTACAGGTCACAGTGGTGGGTAGTATATGCAGCTTTGGTGACAAAACGGATGGCACTGTAATAGACTGCATCGAATTGGTTGAGTGTTGGAGGCTATTTTGCAAATGACATCGCCAAAGTCGAGGATCAGTAGGATGGTCAGTTTTACGAGGGTATGTTTGGCAGCATGAGTGAAGGATGCTTCGTTACAAAATAAGAAGCCGATTCTAGATTTAATTTTGGATTGGAGATAATAATGTGAGTCTGGAAGGAGAGTTGACAGTCTAGCCAGACACCTAGGTATTTGTAGTTGTCCACATATTCTAAGTCAGAACTGTCCAGAGTAGTGATGCTGGACAGGCGGGCAGGTGCGGGCAGAGATCGGTTGAAGAGCATGCATTTAGTTTTACTTGCATTTAAGAGCAGTTGGAGGCCACAGAAGGAGAGCTGTATGGCATTGAAGCTCGTCTGGAGGTTAGTTAACACAGTGTCCAAAGAAGGGCTAGAAGTATACAGAATGGTTTCGTCTGCGTTGAGGTGGATCAGAGAATCACCAGCAGCAAGAGCGACGTCATTGATGTACACAGAGAAGAGAGTCGGCATGAGAATTGAACCGTGTGGCACCCCCATAGAGACTGCCAGGCCCTCCGATTTGACACACTGAACTCTATCAGAGAAATAGTTGGTGAACCAGGCGAGGCAGTCATTTGAGAAACCAATGCTGTTGAATCTGCCGATAAGAATGTGGTGATTGACAAGAGTCAAAAGCCTTGGCCAGGTCGATGATTACAGCTGCACAGTAATGTCTTATCGATGGCGGTTATGATATCATTTAGGACCTTGAGCGTGGCTGAGGTGCACCCATGACCAGCACTGAAACCAGATTGCATTGCATAGCGGAGAAGGTACAGTGGGATTCAAAATGGTCGTTAACTTGGCTTTGAAGACCTTGGAAAGGCAGGGTAGGATAGATATAGGTGTGTAGCAGTTTGGGTCAAGAGTGTCTACCCCTTTGAAGAGGGGGATGATCACGTCAGCTTTCAAATCTTTTGGAATCTTAGACGATATGAAAAAGAGGTTGAACAGGCTAGTAATATGGTTTGCAACCATTTCGGCAGATAATTTTAAAAAGAGAGGGTCCAGATTGTCTAGCCAGGCTAATTTGTAGGGGTCCAGATTATGCAGCTCTTTCAGAACATCAGCTATCTGGATTTGGGTGAAGGAGAAATGGGGAGGCTTGGGCGAGTTGCTGTGGGGGCTGCAGGGCATTTGACCGGGGTAGGGGTAGCCAGGTGGAAAGCATGGCCAGCTGTAGAAAAATGCTTATTGAAATTCTCAATTATTGTGGATTTATCAGTGGTGACAGTGTTTCCTAGCCTCAGTGCAGTGGGCAGCTGGGAGGAGGTGCTCTTATTCTCCATGGACTTTTCAGTGTCCCAGAACTTTATTGAGTTTGTGCTACAGAATGCAAGAGTGAAGGAAAAGCAGCCAACAAGTGCTCAGCATATGTAGGAACTCCTTCAAGACTGTTGGAAAAGCATTCCACGTAAAGGTAGTTGAGAGAATGCCAAGAGAGTGCAAAGCTGTCATCAAGGCAAAGGGTGATTTGTTTAACACGTTTTGGGTTACTACATGGTTCCATATATGTTATTTCATAGTTTTGATATCTTCACTATTATTCTACAATGTAGAAAAGTACAAATAAAGAAAAACTTTTGTGTCCAAACCTTTGACTGGTACTGTATATCCACTATGTCAACACTACATACACAATATAGACATTATATATATACTAAATAGACACTATATACTATATATATATATATATAGTGTATTTTTGTATATATATATATATATATATATATACAAAAATACACTATGTTTACACTAAAAATAGATTATTTCGCTACTATATAAAGACTATATGTACATTATTTAGACACTATATAAATACTATATGTACATTATATAGACACTATATAGACACTATATAAATACTATATGTACATTATATAGCCACGATATAGACACTATATAAATAAATACTATATGACCATTATCTGACACTTTATATACACTATGTTTACAGTATGTGTACACTATATAGACACTATATAAATACTACATGTACTTTATATAGACACTATATATACACTATGTTTACACTATATATACATAATATAGCCACTATATAGCAGAAAATATATATATATATATATATATGCACTTAATATACTACATACACAAAATAAACATGATATCAGCTATATACTCTACATATACACTATATAGATACTATATAAACTACTATATAAACTATATAGACAATATATACTCTACATATACACTATATATGCAACATATACTCTGTATGTACCGTATAGACACAATATAAACACTATATTTGTCACGACTTCCGCCGAAGTTGTCTCCCCTGCCTGTTGGGGCGGTGCTCGGCGATCGTCGTCACCATCCTACGAGCCGCCACCGTTCCCTTTTTCGTTTGTCTGTTTGTTTTGTCTTATTAGTTTCACCTGTGTTTCTGTTGTTTGGTTTAATTGGCTTCCCTATATTTAGTAGGTAGGCCTGCCCTTGTTTTGTGCGGGATTGTCTTTATGTTACGAGTGTGCATGTTAGGTAGTGGTGGATTGTCTTTATGTTACGAGTGTGCATGTTAGGTGGTGGATTTTCTTTTCTTTAACTGAGCACTCTGTGGTTTTTGGGTTGTCTCGTTGTGTGTCCCGCGCCCTGTATTTGTTGGGCTTATTATTTTGTTGTGCCTGAGTAAAGCACTTAACCTCAGTAGAACTCTCTCTGTATCTGATTCCTGCACCCTTCTAGTCCCTTTCCTGCACCCACCTGACAATATTCACTGCATGCACAATATGTAGACACTATTCATACCATATATACACACTATATAGACATTATATAAAAGTTATATAGAAACTATATAGACAATATGTATATATATTATTTAGACACAATATTGGCACTGTTCAAAAGTTTTGGATCACTTAGAAATGTCCTTGTTTTCCATGAAAACTAACATGAATTGTGTTGCAAAATTAAGACGTTGACAAGGTTATAAATAATGATTTTTAATTGAAATAATAATTCTGTCCTTTAAACTTTGCTTTCTTCAAAGAATCAATTTTCAGCAATTACAGCCTTGCAGACCTTTGGCATTCTAGTTGTCAATTTGTTGAGGTAATCTGAAGAGATTTCACCCCATGCTTCCTGAAGCACCTCTTTGGGTCATGTTCTATTGTAGGAGGAAATTGGCTCCAATTAAGTGCCATCCACAGGGTATGGCATGGTGTTGCAAAATGGAGTGATAGCCTTCCTTCTTCAAGATCCCTTTTATCCTGTACAAATCTTCCACTTTACCACCACCAAAGCACCCTCAGACCATCACATTGCCTCCACCATGACTGACAGATGGCGTCAAGCACTCCTCCAGCATTTATTCATTTTTTTGTGATCTGAACACCTCAAACTTTGTCTGTCCATAATACTTTTTTCCACTCTTTCTCTGTCCAGTGCCTGTGTTCTTTTGCCCATCTTAATCTTTTCTTTTTATTGGCCAGTCTGAGATATGGCTTTTTTTCTGCAACTCTGCCTAGAAGGCCAGCATTCTGGAGTCGCATCTTCACTGTTGACGTTGAGACTGGTGTTTTGTGGGTACTATTTAATGAAGCTGCCAGTTGAGAACTTGTGAGGCTTTCAAACTAGACACTCTAATGTACTTGTCCTCTTGCTCAGATTTGCACCGTGGCCTTCCATTCCTCTTTCTATTCTGGTTAGAGACCGTTTGCGCTGTTCTGTGAAGGGAGTAGTATATGGCATTGTACAAGATCTTCAGTTTCTTGGCAATTTCTCGCATGGAATAGCTTTAATTTCTCAGAGCAAGAATAGACTGAGTTTCAGAAGTATTTTGTTTCTGGCCATTTTGTGCCTGTAATCGAACCCGCAAATGCTGATGCTCCAGATACCCAACTAGTCTAAAGAAGGCCAGTTTTATTGCTTCTTAAATCAGGACAACAGTTTTCAGCTGTGCTAACATAATTGTAAAAGGGTTTTCTAATGATTAATTAGCCTTTTAAAATGATAAACTTGGATTAGCTAACACAATATGCCATTGGAACTCAGGAGTGATGATTGCTGATAATGGGTCTCTGTACGCCTATGTAGATATGACATAAAAAAACAGCCGTTTCCAGCTACAATAGTCATTTACAACATTAACAATATCAGCACTGTATTTCTGATCAATTTTATGTTATTTTAATGGACCAAAAAAATGTGCCTTTCTTTCAAAAACAAGGACATTTCTAAGTGACGCCAAACATTTGAAGGGTAGTGTATGTATATATATATATACCTCCTTGTTATATATGTATGTATGTAATGTAATGTAATGTAATGTAATGTAGTGTAATGTAGTGTGTGTATGTTTGTGTATATATATATATACACACACTATATATTATAGAGACACAATATAGACATTATAAAGACACCATAAATAAACTACATAGACACTATATACACTCTATATACTTTATATATACAGTGCGTTGCGAAAGTATTCGGCCCCCTTGAACTTTGCGACCTTTTGCCACATTTCAGGTTTCAAACATAAAGATATAAAACTGTATTTTTTTGTGAAGAATCAACAACAAGTGGGACACAATCATGAAGTGGAACGACATTTATTGGATATTTCAAACTTTTTTAACAAATCAAAAACTGAAAAATTGGGCGTGCAAAATTATTCAGCCCCCTTAAGTTAATACTTTGTAGCACCACCTTTTGCTGCGATGACAGCTGTAAGTCGCTTGGGGTATGTCTCTATCAGTTTTGCACATCGAGAGACTGAATTTTTTTCCCATTCCTCCTTGCAAAACAGCTCGAGCTCAGTGAGGTTGGATGGAGAGCATTTGTGAACAGCAGTTTTCAGTTCTTTCCACAGATTCTCGATTGGATTCAGGTCTGGACTTTGACTTGGCCATTCTAACACCTGGATATGTTTATTTTTGAACCATTCCATTGTAGATTTTGCTTTATGCTTTGGATCATTGTCTTGTTGGAAGACAAATCTCCGTCCCAGTCTCAGGTCTTTTGCAGACTCCATCAGGTTTTCTTCCAGAATGGTCCTGTATTTGGCTCCATCCATCTTCCCATCAATTTTAACCATCTTCCCTGACCCTGCTGAAGAAAAGCAGGCCCAAACCATGATGCTGCCACCACCATGTTTGACAGTGGGGATGGTGTGTTCAGGGTTATGAGCTGTGTTGCTTTTACGCCAAACATAACGTTTTGCATTGTTGCCAAAAAGTTCAATTTTGGTTTCATCTGACCAGAGCACCTTCTTCCACATGTTTGGTGTGTCTCCCAGGTGGCTTGTGGCAAACTTTAAACAACACTTTTTATGGATATCTTTAAGAAATGGCTTTTTTCTTGCCACTCTTCCATAAAGGCCAGATTTGTGCAATATACGACTGATTGTTGTCCTATGGACAGAGTCTCCCACCTCAGCTGTAGATCTCTGCAGTTCATCCAGAGTGATCATGGGCCTCTTGGCTGCATCTCTGATCAGTCTTCTCCTTGTATGAGCTGAAAGTTTAGAGGGACGGCCAGGTCTTGGTAGATTTGCAGTGGTCTGATACTCCTTCCATTTCAATATTATCGCTTGCACAGTGCTCCTTGGGATGTTTAAAGCTTGGGAAATCTTTTTGTATCCAAATACGGCTTTAAACTTCTTCACAACAGTATCTCGGACCTGCCTGGTGTGGTCCTTGTTCTTCATGATGCTCTCTGCGCTTTTAACGGACCTCTGAGACTATCACAGTGCAGGTGCATTTATACGGAGACTTGATTAAACACAGGTGGATTGGATTTATCATCATTAGTCATTTAGGTCAACATTAGATCATTCAGAGATCCTCACTGAACTTCTGGAGAGAGTTTGCTGCACTGAAAGTAAAGGGGCTGAATAATTTTGCACGCCCAATTTTTCAGTTTTTGATTTGTTAAAAAAGTTTGAAATATCTAATAAATGTCTTTCCACTTCATGATTGTGTCCCACTTGTTGTTGATTCTTCACAAAAAATACGCTATATACAGTTGAAGTCGGACGTTTACATACACCTTAGCCAAATACATTTAAACTCAGTTTTTCACAATTCCTGACATTTAATCCTAGTAAAAATCCCCTGTTTTAGGTCAGTTAGGATTACCAGTTTACTTCAAGAATGTGAAATATCAGAAAAATAGTAGAGAGAATTATTTCTTTCAGCTTTTATTTCTTTCATCGCATTCCCAGTGGGTCAGAAGTTTACATACACTGAATTAGTATTTGGTAGCATTGCCTTTAAATCGTTTAAGTTGGGTCAAATGTTTTGGGTAGCCTTCCACAAGCTTCCCACAATAAGTTGGCTGAATTTTGGCCCATTCCTCCTGACAGAGCTGGTGTAACTGAGTCAGGTTTGTAGGCTCGCACACGCTTTTTCAGTTCTGCCCACAAATGTTCTATAGGATTGAGGTCAGGGCTTTGTGATGGCCACTCCAACACCTTGACTTTGTTGTCCTTAAGTCATTTTGCCACAACTTTGGAAGTATGCATGGGATCATTGTCCATTTGGAAGAACCATTTGCGACCAAGCTTTAACTTCCTGACTGATGTCTTGAGATGTTGCTTCAGTATATACACATAATTTTCCTCCTCGTGACACCATATATTTTGTGAAGTGCACCACTCCCTCCTGCAGCAAAGCACACCCACGACTACAGACACTGGGGACACCCCGTGAGAGGCTACACCGAACATTAACATGCAGCCGGGCCGGTGCATAGCAAGGAACAGCCGGCTACCTGCCACTGACAGCTGACCCAGACATCACCCGCCCCCCTGCACTTCTCTCTCGCTCTTCACATTCAGCGCTCTTCACATTCAACCAAAGACAAACAACACTGTTGTGCAGGTGTCCGCGGTGGAGCCGGAAAATGTTTGTTCCCTTGGACTGTTGGCGTGCAGCTGTTAAAACTCATTTGAATCTGCTGGGGTGTCGCGTGCTATTAAATGTATAATCTGCACATATTCGTTGTTGTCACGATCCGATGAAACTTGATGCAGCTAAAGAAATAATTATTATGACCTGAATAAGGATTCTATAAGACTATCAAAACATCCAAGAGGATCCTAATAGGACCTTTTAGGACTATGATCAGTTTCCCCCACTGCATCCCTCTACTAGCTAGAACCAGGAAATGTCTGCTCCTTGTTGGGCTCTAGGTGAGTGTAAATGGCTGCTCCTTGTTGGACTCCAGGTGAGTGTAAATGGCTGCTCCTTGTTGGACTCCAGGTGAGTGTAAATGCCTGCTCCTTGTTGGACTCCAGGTGACTTGGGTGTTCCATCCATGGCAGTGGATGCCCCTCCAGCTGCCTCTCCCTGTCCTAGTCAATCAACTGCCTGGGCCACTGTGGCCCCCCTCCGCTGGGTCGTGCTGTCTGGACCAGAGCTCTGTCCTTTTGGCTGTTGTGTTCTGCACACAGCATGAACCACCACTCTCTGGATCAGAGCTCTGTCCTTTTGGCTGTTGTGTCCTGCACACAGCCTGAACCACCACTCTCTGGATCAGAGCTCTGTCCTTTTGGTTGTTGTGTCCTGCACACAGCCTGAACCACCACTCTCTGGATCAGAGCTCTGTCCTTTTGGCTGTTGTGTCCTGCACACAGATGGCGTCTCAGCTGCCTTCTTCTCAGGTGAGTTCTGGCTCTTGCCTCACAATCTGCTTCAAGACATGACAGAGGACGGATCATTCTGGCTATTGTGATAGGGAGTTCAATGGTGAGGCATATATCTGTACCTGGGGCAAAGACTTTGTGTTTTCTTCGGGCCAAAGTCACCAGGTTTCTCTGTGAGTCAGTCACTGGGGGCTGATACTGTCATGGTTCATGTTGGGTCAAAGTTCAGGATATCACCAGGTTGCTTCCCGAGGCTGTGAGTCAGTCACTGGGGACTGATACTGTCATGGTTCATGTGGGGTCAAATTACATTGTGATGGGCAGCTCAGAACAGCTGAAGTGTGTGTGTGTGTGTGTGTGTGTGTGTGTGTGTGTGTGTGTGTGTGTGTGTGTGTGTGTGTGTGTGTGTGTGTGTGTGTGTGTGTGTGTGTGTGTGTGTGTGTGTGTGTGTGTGTGTGTGTGTGTGTGTGTGTGTGTGTGTGTGTGTGCATGTACCTGAAGTGTGTGAGGTGTCTCTGTATATCCAGGTCCAGTATAGGTGTGGGTCTGGAGGAGCCAAGAGGAGAACGGTCCTGACTCAACAGGTCCTGGAACTCTTTACAGATCTGCCTAAATGTCACAGGGAAAAGGTTAGGGGTCAGAGGTTAAGAGATCAATATGACAAATCAAATGTATTTGTCACATGGTTAGCAGATGTTAATGTGAGTGTAGCGAAATGCTTGTGCTTCTAGTTCCGACAATAAAGTAATAACCAACGAGTAATCTAACTAACAATTCCAAAACTACTACCTTATACACACAAGTGTAAAGGGATAAAGAATATGTACATAAAGATACAGTGCCTTGCGAAAGTATTCGGCCCCCTTGAACTTTGCGACCTTTTGCCACATTTCAGGCTTCAAACATAAAGATATAAAACTGTATTTTTTTGTGAAGAATCAACAACAAGTGGGACACAATCATGAAGTGGAACGACATTTATTGGATATTTCAAACTTTTTTAACAAATCAAAAACTGAAAAATTGGGCGTGCAAAATTATTCAGCCCCTTTACTTTCAGTGCAGCAAACTCTCTCCAGAAGTTCAGTGAGGATCTCTGAATGATCCAATGTTGACCTAAATGACTAATGATGATAAATACAATCCACCTGTGTGTAATCAAGTCTCCGTATAAATGCAACTGCACTGTGATAGTCTCAGAGGTCTGTTAAAAGAGCAGTGAGAATCATGAAGAACAAGGAACACACCAGGCAGGTCAGAGATACTGTTGTGAAGAAGTTTAAAGCCGGATTTGGATACAAAAAGAGTTCCCAAGCTTTAAACATCCCAAGGAGCACTGTGCAAGCGATAATATTGAAATGGAAGGAGTATCAGACCACTGCAAATCTACCAAGACCTGGCCGTCCCTCTAAACTTTCAGCTCATACAAGGAGAAGACTGATCAGAGATGCAGCCAAGAGGCCCATGATCACTCTGGATGAACTGCAGAGATCTACAGCTGAGGTGGGAGACTCTGTCCATAGGACAACAATCAGTCGTATATTGCACAAATCTGTCCTTTATGGAACAGTGGCAAGAAGAAAGCCATTTCTTAAAGATATCCATAAAAAGTGTTGTTTAAAGTTTGCCACAAGCCACCTGGGAGACACACCAAACATCAAATCAAATCAAATTTTATTTCTCACATACACATGGTTAGCAGATGTTAATGCGAGTGTAGCGAAATGCTTGTGCTTCTAGTTCCGACAATGCAGTAATAACCAACAAGTAATCTAACTAACAATTCCTAAACTACTGTCTTATACACAGTGTAAGGGGATAAAGAATATGTACATAAGGATATATGAATGAGTGATGGTACAGAGCAGCATAGGCAAGATACAGTAGATGGTATCGAGTACAGTATATACATATGAGATGAGTGTGTAAACAAAGTGGCATAGTTAAAGTGGCTAGTGATACATGTATTACATAAGGATGCAGTCCTCGATGATAGAGTACAGTATATACGTATACATATGAGAAGAATAATGTAGGGTAAGTAACATTATATAGGTAGCATTGTTTAAAGTGGCTAGTGATATATTTACATCATTTCCCATCAATTCCCATTATTAAAGTGGCTGGAGTTGAGTCAGTGTCAGTGTGTTGGCAGCAGCCACTCAATGTTAGTGGTGGCTGTTTAACAGTCTGATGGCCTTGAGATAGAAGCTGTTTTTCAGTCTCTCGGCCCCAGCTTTGATGCACCTGTACTGACCTCGCCTTCTGATGATAGCGGGGTGAACAGGCAGTGGCTCGGGTGGTTGTTGTCCTTGATGATCTTTATGGCCTTCCTGTGACATCGGGTGGTGTAGGTGTCCTGGAGGGCAGGTAGTTTGCCCCCGGTGATGCGTTGTGCAGACCTCACTACCCTCTGGAGAGCCTTACGGTTGTGGGCGGAGCAGTTGCCGTACCAGGTGGTGATACAGCCCGACAGGATGCTCTCGATTGTGCATCTGTAGAAGTTTGTGAGTGCTTTTGGTGACAAGCCACATTTCTTCAGCCTCCTGAGGTTGAAGAGGCGCTGCTGCGCCTTCTTCACAATGCTGTCTGTGTGGGTGGACCAATTCAGTTTGTCTGTGATGTGTACGCCGAGGAACTTAAAACATACTACCCTCTCCACTACTGTCCCATCGATGTGGATAGGGGGGTGTTCCCTCTGCTGTTTCCTGAAGTCCACAATCATCTCCTTAGTTTTGTTGACGTTGAGTGTGAGGCTATTTTCCTGACACCACACTCAGAGGGCCCTCACCTCCTCCCTGTAGGCCGTCTCATCGTTGTTGGTAATCAAGCCTACCACTGTTGTGTCGTCCGCAAACTTGATGATTGAGTTGGAGGCGTGCGTGGCCACGCAGTCGTGGGTGAACAGGGAGTACAGGAGAGGGCTCAGAACGCACCCTTGTGGGGCCCAGTGTTGAGGATCAGGATCACACGTGTGTGTGTGTGTGTGTGTGTGTGTGTGTGTGTGTGTGTGTGTGTGTGTGTGTGTGTGTGTGTGTGTGTGTGTGTGTGTGTGTGTGTGTGTGTGTGTGTGTGTGTGTGTGTGTGTGTGTGTGTGTGTGTGTGTGTGTGTGTGTGTGTGTGTGTCTTACTTGGTGGCCAGCACCATCTTCTTGCGCCCGCTGGTCTCCTTGGGTTCATTGTGTTGTCTGGCTAGGTGTTCTCCAGCTGCCTTGGTAGGAAACTCTGTCTCACATGTATAACCAAAGTCTCTAGCCAGGTGGAGCGCCTCACCTACACAAACACAAACATATTTTATTAGGAGGAGAATATTGATATAGGGATGAGTAAAATTAGAAGGTGTAGATTGATAAAGGGATGAGTATAATTAGGTGTAGATTGATAGAGGGATGAGTTGTATTAGGTGTAGATTGATAGAGGGAAGAGTTTTAATAAAACATGTTGATTAATAGAGGGCTTTAGAGGGAGTTTTACTTGGAAGTCCAGATTGATAGAGGGATTAATTTTATTAGGTCTAAATTGATTGAGGGATGCGTTTTATTAGAAGGTGTAGATTGATATAGGGATGAGTATAATTAGGTGTAGATTGATAGAGGGATGAGTTGTATTAGGTGTAGATTGATAGAGGGATGAGTTTTAATAGAAGGTGTAGATTGATAGAGGGATGAGTTTTATCAGAATGAGTAGATTGATAGAGTGATGGTTTTTAAAGGTGCATATTGATAGGATGATTTTTATACAGAGGTATAGATTGACAGAGGGATGAGTTGTATTAGGTGTAGATTGATAGAGGGAAGAGTTTTAATAGAAGATGGTGATTGATAGATGTGATAGGAGGTGTAGATTGATAGTGGGATTAGCTGTATTAAGAGTTGTGGATTAATTGATTGGTGAGTTGTATTAGGAGATGTAGATAGTGGGATGAGTTGTATTAGGGGGTGTAGATTGATAGAGGGATGAGTTATATTAGGAGGTGTAGATTGATAGAGGGATGAGTTATATTAGGAGGTGTAGATTGATAGAGGGATGAGTTATATTAGGAGGTGTAGATTGATAGAGGGATTAGTTATATTAGGAGGTGTAGATTGATAGAGGGGTGAGTTGTATTAGGAGGTGTAGATTGATAGAGGGATGAGTTATATTAGGAGGTGTAGATTGATAGAGGGATGAGTTATATTAGGAGGTGTAGATTGATAGAGGGATGAGTTATATTAGGAGGTGTAGATTGATAGAGGGATGAGTTATATTAGGAGGTGTAGATTGATAGAGGGGTGAGTTGTATTAGGAGGTGTAGATTGATAGAGGGATGAGTTATATTAGGAGGTGTAGATTGATAGAGGGGTGAGTTATATTAGGAGGTGTAGATTGATAGAGGGATGAGTTATATTAGGAGGTGTAGATTGATAGAGGGATGAGTTATATTAGGAGGTGTAGATTGATAGAGGGGTGAGTTGTATTAGGAGGTGTAGATTGATAGAGGGGTGAGTTATATTAGGAGGTGTAGATTGATAGAGGGGTGAGATATATTAGGAGGTGTAGATTGATAGAGGGATGAGTTATATTAGGAGGTGTAGATTGATAGAGGGGTGAGTTATATTAGGAGGTGTAGATTGATAGAGGGATGAGTTATATTAGGAGGTGTAGATTGATAGAGGGATGAGTTATATTAGGAGGTGTAGATTGATAGAGGGATGAGTTATATTAGGAGGTGTAGATTGATAGAGGGGTGAGTTGTATTAGGAGGTGTAGATTGATAGAGGGATGAGTTATATTAGGAGGTGTAGATTGATAGAGGGGTGAGTTATATTAGGAGGTGTAGATTGATAGAGGGATGAGTTATATTAGGAGGTGTAGATTGATAGAGGGATGAGTTATATTAGGAGGTGTAGATTGATAGAGGGGTGAGTTGTATTAGGAGGTGTAGATTGATAGAGGGGTGAGTTATATTAGGAGGTGTAGATTGATAGAGGGGTGAGATATATTAGGAGGTGTAGATTGATAGAGGGGTGAGTTATATTAGGAGGTGTAGATTGATAGTGGGATGAGTTATATTAGGAGGTGTAGATTGATAGAGGGATGAGTTATATTAGGAGGTGTAGATAGAGGGGTGAGTTGTATTAGGAGGTGTAGATTGATAGAGGGGTGAGTTATATTAGGAGGTGTAGATTGATAGAGGAGTGAGTTATATTAGGAGGTGTAGATTGATAGAGGGGTGAGTTATATTAGGAGGTGTAGATAGAGGGGTGAGTTGTATTAGGAGGTGTAGATTGATAGAGGGGTGAGTTATATTAGGAGGTGTAGATTGATAGAGGGATGAGTTATATTAGGAGGTGTAGATAGAGGGGTGAGTTGTATTAGGAGGTGTAGATTGATAGAGGGGTGAGTTATATTAGGAGGTGTAGATTGATAGAGGGGTGAGTTATATTAGGAGGTGTAGATTGATAGCGGGGTGAGTTGTATTAGGAGGTGTAGATTGATAGAGGGATGAGTTATATTAGGAGGTGTAGATTGATAGAGGGATGAGTTATATTAGGAGGTGTAGATTGATAGAGGGGTGAGTTATATTAGGAGGTGTAGATTGATAGAGGGATGAGTTATATTAGGAGGTGTAGATTGATAGAGGGGTGAGTTATATTAGGAGGTGTAGATTGATAGAGGGGTGAGTTATATTAGGAGGTGTAGATTGATAGAGGGGTGAGTTATATTAGGAGGTGTAGATTGATAGAGGGATGAGTTATATTAGGAGGTGTAGATTGATAGAGGGGTGAGTTATATTAGGAGGTGTAGATTGATAGAGGGGTGAGTTATATTAGGAGGTGTAGATTGATAGAGGGATGAGTTGTATTAGGAGGTGTAGATTGATAGAGGGGTGAGTTGTATTAGGAGGTGTAGATTGATAGAGGGATGAGTTATATTAGGAGGTGTAGATAGTGGGATGAGTTTTATTTGATGGGGTAGATTGATAGAGTGATGGGCTTTATTATGTGTAGATTGATGGAGGGATTTGTTTTAAAAGAAGGTGTAGAGTGATAAGAAGATGACTTTTATTAGGAGGTATAGATTGAAAAGGGATCACTTGTATTAGGAGGTGTAGATTGATAGAGGGATGAGATTTATCAGAATGAGTAGATTGATAGAGGGAAGAATTGTAATAGAAGATGTAGATTGATAGAGGGATGAATTTTATAAGGAGGTCCAAATTGGTTGAAGGATGAGTTTTATTAGGAGGTGTAAATCGATAGTGGGAATAGCTGTATTACGAGGTGTAGATTGATATAGGGCTGAGTTTTATTGGGTGTGTACTGATAGAGGGATGAGTTTTATAAGAAGGTGAAGATTGATAAGGAGATTTGATTTATTAGGAGGTGTAGATTGAAAAGGGATGAGTTATATAACAAGGTGTCGATTGATAGAGGGATGAGTTTTATTAGGTGGAGATTGATAGTGAGAAGAATTTTAATCGAAGATGTAGACTGATAGAGGGATGAGTTTAATTAGATAGTGTAGATTGACAGAGGGATGACTTTTATTAGAAGGTACAGATTGATAGAGGGGTGAGTTTTATTAGGTACAGCTTTATTGAGGGATGAGTTTGATTAGGTGTAGATTGACATAGGGACTAGTTTTATTAGAATGAGTAGATTGATAGTGGTTTGAGTTGAATTAAGAGGGCGATAGTGATAGATGGTTAAGTTTTATTAGGTTTCTATTGACAGAGCGATGAGTTTTATTAGAAGGTGTAAATTGGTAGAGGGATGAGTTTGATTAGGTGTAGATTGACATAGGGACTAGTTTTATTAGAATGAGTAGATTGATAGCGGTTTGAGTTGAATTAAGAGGGCGATAGTGATAGATGGTTAAGTTTTATTAGGTTTCTATTGACAGAGCGATGAGTTTTATTAGAAGGTGTAAATTGGTAGAGGGATGAGTTTTATTAGAAGGTGTAAATTGGTAGAGAGATGAGTTTTATTAGGTTTAGATTGATAGAGGGATGAGTTTTATTAGGTTTAGATTGATAGAGGGATGAGTTTTATTAGGTTTAGATTGATAGAGGGATGAGTTTTATTAGGTTTAGATTGATAGAGGGATGAGTTTTATTAGGTTTAGATTGATAGAGGGATGAGTTTTATTAGAAGGTGTAAATTGGTAGAGGAATTAGTTTTATTAGGTTTAGATTAATAGAGGGATGAGTTATTAGGTTTAGATTGATAGAGGGATGAGTTTTATTAGGTTTAGATTGATAGAGGGATGAGTTTTATTAGGTTTAGATTGATAGAGGGATGAGTCTTATTAGAAGATGTAGATTGATAGAGGGGTGAGTTTTATTTGGTGTAGATTGATAGAGGGTTGAGGTTTTTTGGAAGGTGTATATTAATAGAGGGATGAGTTGTATTACGTGTAGGTTAATAGAGGCATGAGTTTTCTTAGAAGGTCTAGGTTGATAGAGGGATGAATTATATTAGGTGGTCCAGATTGATTGAGGGATGAGTTATTCCTACCTTCCACCAGAGAGGTGAGGAGTGTAACGTTGGCAGCTTTTCTCCGTCCAGCTGGCAGGTTGAGTCCCAGTCGATCTAACTTTTCCCTCAGACAACGACCACCATTCTTAGACTTAGCTCTGTATTAAAATACATTATCACAGCAATAAAATAAAATATACTATCATCTCGTTAAAATAATTAACATATTAATATCAATTAACCCCCTAAAGTCGATGTCCGCTCACCCACGGTAATGTAATTAGCATTAGGGTTAGGGTTCAAATCTGGCAGATATCAGTATTTGTTTTGCATTGGATGCTTCTCAATCCACCACATCTACCTATATCGCACCACCCCATCTGCAGTGAAAGGTAACAGAGCTAGAGCGGTGTTTATCAGACCATGAGACCGAAAATCGGTCTTCTCATGAAATCGTCTGTAGCGTCCAAACGGTTTGCTCTACATCCTCAAGGAGCGTCTTGGGAATCGTCTTAAGTCGATACAGCTGTTCTGACAACTTCTGTATGGAGCGTCTGAACAGTTTACGCTAACAGAGCTAGAGAGGTGTTTATCAGACCATGAGATGGCCCATCTGCAGTGAAAGGTAACAGAGCTAGAGAGGTGTTTATCAGACCATGAGACAGCCCATCTGCAGTGAAAGGTAACAGAGCTAGAGAGGTGTTTATCAGACCATGAGACAGCGCATCTGCAGTGAAAGGTAACAGAGCTAGAGAGGTGTTTATCAGACCATGAGACGGCCCATCTGCAGTGAAAGGTAACAGAGCTAGAGAGGTGTTTATCAGACCATGAGACGGCCCATCTGCAGTGAAAGGTAACAGAGCTAGAGAGGTGTTTATCAGACCATGAGACGGCCCATCTGCAGTGAAAGGTAACAGAGCTAGAGAGGTGTTTATCAGACCAGACACTAATATGACCCCTTTAGAAAGGTGAGATTTTGTTTTGCTCTAGGATCCCCCAGGCTTCACTCGTCTGAAGGTCCCCCGGTATCAGTTGAAAAAAATGAATGGAAGTATATATGGAGACTGTTTACTGTCAAAAAATAAAGGGTTAAAAACATGTAAAAAAAACATGTTTCCTGATCTTTCTTATATCTATCAGATATAGGAGATACACTTAAAAAATATTGGGGGACTGTTGTTCTGACTATCTGTTATTCAATGTGTTTCTATTGGCTAATAGCAGTAAGGACTTTCTGTTATTCAATGTGTTTCTATGGGCTAATAGCAGTAAGGACTATCTGTTATTCATTGTGTTTCTAATAGCAGTAAGGACTATCTGTTATTCAATGTGTTTCTATTGGCTAATAGCAGTAAGGACTATCTGTTATTCAATGTGTTTCTATGGGCTAATAGCAGTAAGGACTATCTGTTATTCAATGTGTTTCTATGGGCTAATAGCAGTAAGGACTATCTGTTATTCAATGTGTTTCTATGGGCTAATAGCAGTAAGGACTATCTGTTATTCAATGTGTTTCTATGGGCTAATAGCAGTAAGGACTATCTGTTATTCAATGTGTTTCTATTGGCTAATAGCAGTATGGACTTTCTGTTATTCAATGTGTTTCTATGGGCTAATAGCAGTACTCCATTATTCATGTTTTTGATATCATTTGAGTCTTCGAAAATTTTGTAAATGTTTAGCTTCAAAATGTTTAGTACTATTGAGTGTGTGAGTGTGTGTGTGTCTGTACCTGCGCAATATTCCTCCGAGAAGTGAGGCGTTGAGACACTCTGGAGGCGAGAGGCGTCTCTTCACCTCAGCGATGGTGACTTTATATTTGGAGGTTGAGCTCAGGAGGGACAGACGGCCAGGGACAGAGCAGAACAGATCTGTAGGGTTCACCACACAGGTTCCTCCTAGATAGAACACATATACACATGTTAAACAAACACGAGTAACATATAGTGTTCAGGGACCTTACCCCCCTCCAATAACCCTATGTGCTAACCTCCCCTAACCCCACTAACTACCCCTTAACCTCCTAACCCTCCCCTAACCTCCTAACCTCCTAACCCCCGTGACCCTCCCCTAACCTCCTAACTCCCCTAAACCTCCCCTAACCACCTAACCCTTCTCTAACCCGCTTAACCCTGCCCTAACCCCCCTAACCCCCTAACCTCCCATAACCCCCCTAAATTCCTCTAACCCCCAACCCCCCAAAATTCCTATAACCCCCTAACCCCCACTATCTTCCTCTAACACCCCATAACCCCCAACCCCATAACCCCCTAACTTCCTCTAACCCCGCATAACCTCCTACCCCCTAACCCTCCCCTGAACCCTCCCTTAACCCCCTTAACCCTCCTTTAACCGCCCTAATCCTCCCCTAACCCTCCTAACCCCCCATAACCCCATAACACCCCTAACTTCCTTTAAACCCCCTACCTCAACCCCCTAACCATCCCCTAACCCCCTAACCTACTCTTAACCCCCTTAACCCTCCTTTAACCCCTCTAACTCTCCCCTAACCCTCCCTTAACCCCCCTAAATTGTATAGTTGAGAGAGATGAGGTAAAAAGAATGACAAATAAGTCTGGCTGCACAACCTATTGGCAAACGTACTGCAAATTGAATAAACTGAATAAAAAAAATATGACAAAATATATTATAAAACAAAGATAAATGATTTTAAGAATGATAGTAAAAAGCTTTAGAGCACCTTAAATGACACTTTGGGCAAAAAACATACAAACTCATTCATTGAATCAGATGGCTCGTTCATCACAAAGCCCACAGATATAGCCAACTACTTTAATGATTTTTTCATTGGCAAGATTAGTAAACTTAGGCATGACATGCCAGCAACATACGTCGGCACTACACATCCAAGTACAACTGAACAAATTATGAAAGACAATCATTGTAATTTTGAATTCCGTAAAGTGAGTGTGGTGGAAGAGATTAAATAATTGTTGTTGTTAATCAGCAATGACACCGGGGTCTGACAACTTGAAATTAACATTATTGAGGATAATAGTGGACGATATTGCCAGTCCTATTTGCCATAACTTCAATCTAAGTCTACTAAATGTCTGTGGCTTGGAGGGAAGAAAAAGCTACGTAAGAATAGTAAAGCCCCCTTTACTGGCTTAAATAGCCCACCAATCAGCCTGTTACCAACCCTTAGTAAACTGTAAACAAATTGACCACAGACTTTCAACACGTGTTTCGGGAAAAACATTCAACAAGCACAGCACATACACAAATGACTGATGATTGGCTGAGAGAAATTGATGGTACAAAGATTGTGGGGCTGTTTTGTAAGACTTTAGCTCTGTTTTTGACATTTTCAAACATAGTCTGCTGCTGGAAAAGCTTATTTGTTATGGATTTACACCCCCTACTATATTGTGGATAAATAGTTACCTGTCTAACAGAGGGTGTTCTGTAAAACATGTTAGGGATAGGGGGCAGTATTTGTAATTTTGGATGACTGAGGTGTCCAAAGTAAACTGCCTGTTACTCAGGTCCAGAAGCTATGATATGCATATGCATGGTGGCATTAGATGGGAAGCACTCTAAAGTTTCTAAAACTGTTGAAATGCTGTCTGTGAGTATAACAGAACTGATTTGGCAGGCAAAAACCCGAGGACCAATTATCTTTCTTTTGACATGCGAGCCAATTCCAAACTTAAGCTATTGAAACCAAAGACTTCCGCCTCCCAAAAGGCAGTTCCTATTGCTTCCACTAGATGTCAACAATATTTACATACATGGTTTCAGGCTTGTATTCTGAAAAACCAACGAGGAATAGTTGTTTCTCCTCAGCGCGTCCCATGGCAAAACTAGTCTCATTGCGCACGTGACCGAGGGAGCACGCTGCGTCCTTTCCTATTGAAAATAGTTTGCTCCATATGAAATATGATCATTTATTTAGATATTAGAGTACCTAATAATGATTTAGAAACATTGTTGGATTTGTTTGGATAAACTTTACTGGTAACTCCTATGTCTGCATTCTGAACGGGTGGATTACTGAACTCAATGATGCCTACTAAACGGACTATTTGGGATATAAAGATCAAACAAAATGACCATTCATTGTGTTGCTGGGACTCTTGTGAATGCAATCAGAGGAAGATCTTCAAAGGTAAGTGACTTATTTTATTGCTATTTGGGATTTTGTGACGTCTGTGCTTGTTTGGATAATATGCCGGTGTGGGGCGCCGCTGACCTGAGATAATCGAATGCTGTGCTTTCGCCGTAAAGCCTTTTTGAAATCTGACGATGAGGTTAGATTGCCAAGACTCTAAGCTAAAGAATCACGTATGACACTTGTATTATCATGAAGTTTAATATTAAAATTTCTGTATTTTCAATTTGGCGCTGTGCAATTTCACCGGATGTTGTCGAGGTGGGACCCCTGCACCAGAAAGGTTAATGGAATTCTCTCCCACATAATCCAGGTAGAATCAGGAATTCCCCAGGGCAGCTGTCTAGGCTCCTTACTTTTTTCAATCTTTACTAACAACATGCCTCTGGCTTTGAGTAAAGCCAGTGTGTCTATGTACTGTATGCAGATGACTCAACACTATACACATCAGCTACTACAGCGACTGAAATGACTGCAACACTTAACCTCTCTGGGATATGTGGGAAGGTAGTGTCCCACTTGGCCAAAAGCCATAGAAAATGCAGAGCGCCAAATTCAAATAAATTTCTATAAAAATCTAACTTTCATGAAATCACATATGTAAGATACCACATTAAAGCTACACGCGTTGTGAATCCAGCCAACATGTCAGATTTCAAAAAGGCTTTTCAGCGAAAGCAAACGATGCTAATATCTGAGGATAGCACCTCCCTAACCAAAAGAGAGAAAACATATTTCAACCCTGCAGGCACGTCACAAAATGCAGAAATATAAATATAAATAATGCCTTAACTTTGGCGATCTTCTTCTGTTGGCAATCCAATATGTCCCATAAACATCACAAATGGTCCTTTTGTTCGATTAATTCCATCCATATATATCCAAAATGTCCATGTATTTGGTGCATTTGATCCAGAAAAACACCGGTTACAACTTGCGCAACGTGACTACAACATTTCTCAAAAGTTACCTGTAAACTTTGCCAAAACATTTCAAACTACTTTTGTAATACAACTTTAGGTATTTTTTAAAAGTAAATAATTGACAAAATTGAAGCCGGGATGATTGGTGTTCAATACAGGAAGAAAACAAACTGACGCTAGCTTTCTGGTCACGCGCCTCTATCAAACAGTACACATGAAGTGACCCTCGTTTTGAACAGAGCTACTTCTTCAATACACAAAGGAAAAACCTCAATCAATTTCTAAAGACTGGTGTCATCAAGTGGAAGCGGTAGGAACCTGCAAGCACGTTCAAAAAGTTTTAGAAACTTCAGAGTGTTTTCTATCCAAATCTACTCATAATATGCATATCTTATCTTCTGGGGATGAGTAGCAGGCAGTTGAATTTGGGCATGCCAAAATTCAAAATACCCACCCCCTATCCTAGAGAAGTTAACAAAGAGCTACAGTTAGTTTTAGAATGGGTGGTAAGGTATAAGTTAGTCCTAAATATTTCAAAAACTAAAAGCATTTGTATTTGGGACAAATCGTTCACTTAACCCTAAACCTCAACCAAATCTTTTAATGCATAATGTGGAAATTGAGCAATTTGAGGTGACTAAACTGCTTGGAGTAACCCTGGATTGTAAACTGTCATTGTCAAAACATGTTGATACAGCAGTAGCTAAGATGGGGAGAAGTCTGTCCATAATAAAGTGCTGCTCTACCTTCTTAACAAGACTATCAACAAGGCAGGTCCTACAGACTCTAGTTTCTACCTTCTTAACAACACTATCAACAAGGCAGGTCCTACAGGCACTAGTTTGTCGCACCTGGACTACTGTTCAGTCATGTGGTCAGGTGCCACAAAGAGGGAATTGGAAAATTACAATCGTCTCAGAACAGGGCAACACGGCTGGCCCTTAAATGTATACCGGGAGCTAACATTAATAATATGCATGTCAATCTCTCATGGAATAAAGTGGAGGAGAGATTGACTTCATCACTACTTGTATTTATGAGAGATATTGACATGTTGAATGCACCTAGCTGTCTGTTTAAACTACTTCCACACTGCTCAGAGACCCATGCATACTCCACAAGACATGCCACCAGAGGTCTCTTCACAATCCCCAAGTCCAGAACAGACTATGGGAGGTGCACATAGAGCCACATAGAGCCATGACTACATGGAACTCTATTCCACATCAGGGAACTGATGCAGCAGTAGAATCAGATTGTCAAAACAGATGGAAATACACCTTATGGAACAGCAGGGACTATGTAGAGACACACTAACAGCTACATACACACACGTACATTGTAATATTGTTGTTTGGTGGTATTATACATTTATATTGCATATATTTTTAATTTTACCTTTATTTAACCAGGCAAGTCAGTTAAGAACACATTCTTATTTTCAATGACGGCCTGGGAACAGTGAGTTAACTGCCTGTTCAGGGGCAGAACGACAGATTTGTACCTTGTCAGCTTGGGGGTTTGAGCTTGCAACCTTCCGATTACTAGTCCAACGCTCTAACCACTAGGCTACGCTGCCGCCCCAATATGTAGTGGTGTAATAATTTTATATGATGTACATTTTGTGTATTTTGTTTTATATGTAATGTAAGTAACCCTAACACATTGGACCCCAGGAAGAGAAGCTGCTACCTTGGCAGCAGCTAATGGGGATCCCTGATAAACCACAGGAAGAATAGCTGTTACCTTGGCTGCAGCTAATGGAGATCCCTGATAAATATAATTGGAAAAGAAAAGGCTCAAAGCTTGCTCACCATTAAAAATGTGTAGTTTTATTAGACAAGGTTAAAAGATTGATGTTCCATAATAAATACAAATACAAAACAACTCTAGCAGCTGCTAACAGTCTGGGAGGCATCGCATCAGGGTAACAGGGAGGTTGGACTGACAACACTTTATCAATGAGAACACAGACATTGATTAACTCTAATTTAAATAAGGCTTGCAAATCCAGCCATAGTATTTCACTATTTGATACGGGATTAAATATGGTCATAGGCTAACGTGTACGTGCGTGTGTGTGCGTTTGTGTGTGTGAATTCCGGCTGTGTGACAGTTTCCGGCCTGGCATGTCAGTGAAGCTCACATCTCTGAAAGCTGTGAGTTCACATCATAGTAATTCCTCCAAAAATGTTTTGAATCAAAGTAGTTTGTATTTTATGTTGCCACGGGCAATGGAAAAGGAGCTATTGCCGATAGTACGGTGGAGCGCGTGGGCCCAGAGGCGATAGCTCTATTTAAGCAGCGGAGAGTAGCCTCGGGCAGCGGCGGAGCAGCGGCGGGATCACACTCGGAATCAAGCGCCTTTTACAAGTTTACCATGAAAATTAAAGAAAATGAGACATGGGCCAAATGTCATTCTCCTCCTATTTTAACCACAATGTTTATAGCACCTGTCACAAGACAGCACAGCCCACACATACCCAGCAGCCGTCTGAGAGAGGGTGCGTGCACGTGGAGGGTGATAAGCTTGATCAGATGCTGAAGGCTTGGTGGGATACTGGTGATTAAAACACAGACACTGCTCTAAGTAGGAGCCGCGTTTCTGGAGACATTCCTTTTGAAAAAGGTTGTGTGAATATTCATGGCGCCAAAGCCGGCGTCAGAAAGAACAACATTAATATGATCTCAGCTGAATTCGGGCCGCGGCGCATTAGCATATCAAAGCGGCCGCCCGAGGCGAGAGAAGCTATCGATACGGGAGCGCGAGGTAAAGCAAAGATTATTGGTTGTGATGGTTGGAGCAGTGGAGCTCGCGGCTAAATCCTACACACCATTAACCAAAAGTGATAGCGGAGAGATTCCCGCATCAAGCTTCCAGAACACCCCCCCCCCCCTCAAAAAAACACCTAGACACAGTAGCACACACACACCTAGACAGTTTATGCTACTGTTATAGACTCGCTACTTTATATAGCCTCACTACTGTTATTTTTCACTGTATTTTTACTGTTGTTTTTATTTCTTTACTTACCTATTGTTCACCTAATACCTTTTTTGCACTATTGGTTAGAGCCTGTAAGTAAGCATTTCAATGTAAGGTCTACCTACACCTGTTGTATTCGGCGCACGTGACAAATAAACTTTGATTTGATTTATGAAACATTAACAACTAGACACAGGCTGCTCGGTGGAAAATTACACGTGTTTATAGCTCGAGAATAACGGAATAATAACGCCTTCTTTGCTTCTTTCACATCAACAGAAAGTGATGCGGTAAAATACCGGAAAGAGGTTTGATTTGTGTTGTCCTTTTAGCTCTAGCTAAAAGTTTTTATTTAAATGTTCTAATTTTTGTTTTAAATTTACATTTTTATTTACTTTACCACACAATCAAATGGAAAAGTCAACAGCCTAGTGGATTCATATCAGCAGGAATAACATTTCAGAGTTCTAATGATCTATTTCTACACCCTTAGGCTATATTTCATTATACAATTAATTTCCAATTTGTCGAAGGTAACAAGTAATAAAAAACAGCCATAAGTTTTCACTAATGACATTAAAACATCATCCTGTTATTACTGAGAAGCTCAACATAATAAAATAACATCAAAACATTCTGTAGTTACAACTGTGTAGGCCAACACAATAAAATTACCAAAACATCCTTCCATTATTACTGTGAAGGCCAACACAATGAAATAACATAAAAAATAAATGTTATTACTGTGAAGGCCAAACAATGAAATTACCAAACGACTATCATTATAACTGTTAGAATTACTATTGTTATTATTACTGCAATTATTATTACTCTTATTACAACTGTTATTATTACTGTTATTCTAACTATTATTATTGTGGTTACTATAACTGTTATTATTACTGTTATTGTTAGTAGAATTACTGTTATTATAACTATGATTATTACGATTACTAGAACTGTTATTAGAACTGTCTGGGTGACTGTTATTATTACTGTTATTACAGCTGTTATTATTACTGTTATTGTTGCTACTGTTATTATTGTTACTATTGTTACAGTTTTTATTATTACTATTATTACTGTTATTAATATTACTAATTGCCATTAATATTACTATTATTACTGTTATTATTGTTACTATTATTACTGTTATTATTGTTACTATTATTACTGTTATTATTTTTACTATTATTACTGTTATTATTGTTAATATTATTACTGTTATTATTATCATGACTACTGCTGTTATTACAACTGTAATTATAATAGTTATCATTATTACTATTACAACTATTATTATTATTATTATTATTATTACTGTTGTTATTATTATTGTGACCATTGTTACTGTTATCATTGTAACTATTGTTACTATTATTACTGTTATTATTGTTACTATTATTGCTGTTATTACAACAGTAATTATAACTTATTATTTCTGTTATTATAACTCTTACAATAACTTATTGTTATATGTATTATTATTATTCCTGTTATTATTATTATTATTATTATTATTATTGTTGTTGTTGCTGTCATTTTTATCATTGTTAGGCAATATTAATTTGGGTTTCTTCTTTTCAATGTTGATTTTAATAATAGAGTTGGTTAGGAGAATGACAGATCTGCGAGAAAGAATTACGCACTCTTCTACAATGGAAGGTGCACTGATAGCGTTTACAGCTTGAGGCATAGTAGTAGAATTTTCTGGATTGACGTGACATCCTAATTTAACCATTTTAAACACAAACTGGGAGAAAAATAGTACAGTGGTGTGTCATAAAATTGTCTAGTTCAACAAAAATATATTTCCCTTGATTTAGATAATGCTTCCATCTTGTCTTTTCGATTATTCATTTTTACCAGACAGGGAAGGAGATGGGTATTCATGTTAATGTGTGTTTAAGGTGTGGGTTTTAAGATGTGTGTGTGTAAGGTGTGTCTTACCTCTTCGGATGATGCCGCCTTGGCCATTGAGCACAAGCCCGCACTGCGCCTCCACGGAGCCCTGAAACAGCGTCATATTATTAATAATAATAATAGTACAAGGTCCGTGATAAACAATCAAGAATCGTAATCAAGAAACACACACACACGAGCTTGGCGCAGTGCGTCAACCTCAGTGTTGACGAGAACGCTCAGCTCAGCCCACAGTGGTGTGTGTGTGTGTGTTTTGACACCTGCGCCTACCTGTTGTTACCGCTTATAACCGATCCTAACCACAGATGTGGAACCTGTTACACATGGTGATATCAGTGATGTCATCCGAACGACTGAGGAACATGAGCTGTTATTGAGAAGAACCCCGTTAATCCCCGGTGTGAGCAGCGAGCGGACGGGGTGCAGACACAACCCTGATTAAAATAAACACTCGGCTGTCTTTCTCGAAGAGGCCGTGTAAGTCTTTATAACAAACAAGGCTGTATAGAACAGTTTTACTCCGAAGCTAAAGTGATTATAAAATCAATATACAAAACGCAGAGGTCTCGCATACATTACGTGTCTAACAGGAGAAAGAGTTAGGGAGCCTGACGGGGGAAAGGTGTGGCAGCTCTTTTGTTGAGCATGGAAATCTCTTTAGGCGCTCAAAAATGCGATGTGCTGCACGAGACAGACTGCATCTGTTCTACTCAGGTTCACGTGCCTTTATTTTCTAAAGAAGGTCGAAGATCTTTTCTAGTGGCTTGTGTTTGAGAGACCCCTTGCTCGCTCGTGTTTGTGCATTTCTGTGTGTTAGGGTGTGTGTGGTGTGTGTGTTACCCTTCTTACCAACACGCCACTCAAAGGTCTGATAATCTACATAATGAAAGTGGTAATGATGGTGACATATTGAAATATATTAACATCTAAATAAAAATAAAGATTCTTAGTATCTATAATAATAATCAGAATCAGAATATTAATAACTGTTATCCTCATCACCATCATAATAGCCTAAATAAGAGAACATTCACAACAGAAAGAAAGATATAGTAGGCTCTTGGATCTAGAACAGCTCCATTATTATTATTGTTGTTCTTATTATGGTTATTATTATAGTTGTTGTCATTATTGTTATTATGGTTTTGTTATTATTGTTAGTTATTGTTATTATTGTTATTATTGTGATTATTATTACCATTATTATTATTACAGTTCTTATCAGCAGACTATTTTACTATGCTACGCTATTAAAAGTATTATTCAACAAGTTATCATATAGCCCTTTATAAATATTATTAATTAACTAGTTATTATCATATATTAATACCACAAACAAGTAGTTAGCAAATATCCCTATATTAGTACTATTAGTCAAGCAAATATATATCTTGGTCTAGCAGATTCATTTCTTCAGGTATTCTACCTATTGAATTACTTGAATTACTTCTGGTATGCTAGTAGTTTAATTACTTCTGGTATGCTAGTAGTTTAATTACTTATGGTATGCTGGTAGTTTAATTACTTATACTATGCTAGTAGTTTAATTACTTATGCTATGCTAGTAGTTTAATTACCTCTGGTATGCTAGTAGTTTAATTACTTCCGGTATCCTACAAGTTGAATTACTTCTGGTATCTTACCAGTTTGGTGGTAAAATTGAGAAATGAACAACGCGATAAAGGACTGATGCAACGTGTTTAAAACGAGATATTTTTGTCTCGTGCAGTGTTTAACTGGAGATTGTTCTGTCTGGTGCAGCAGTGTGTTTAATCAGAGCCGCGGCTCAGATGTCGCTGCATAAAGAACACGTTGATTGACATTAAAACGGTAATTGGATAAACTACGGTGCTTTACCGTGCCCGAGCTGCCCATTGTGCCCTGAACCCCAATCCCTTAATCCGCTTTCAGAAGAGAAGAGAGAACCAGCGTCTTTTCACCGCCTCACCAGCCGGACACACACACACACCATTTCTTTACATCGAAAATAATATGTAAAATATAGGTCACGTGCATTTTGAGTAAAATAGAGGGTGGACTGCATAATGGGAGTGAATTTCTCACATTAACTGTTTTAATGCAGAGTATATTCTATTCAGTTGTATTCTAGATTACTTCATATTTTAATTCCTCTCCATCTAATGTAATATCAGCCTAATGTCATATTCAGTCATGGAATATTCTGTTTTTATTTTGACTGAACCCTCCTCGTCCTACTCAGAATAACTGGAGTTCTGCAGAGCGTGAGAGAGCAGAGATACCCTCGTGTCTCTGTGTTTGGAACGGGACAGACAGACGGACTCTGAGTGACAAGAGTTAGGGTTTAGGAGTTAGGAAATAGGGTTTAGGAGATAGTGGCTAGGCTTTAGGAAATAGGGGCTAGGGTTTAGTATTTAGGGTCTGAAATTAAACTTTGTGGTGAACTATAGCCAGTATGGCTGTTGTGTGAATTGTTGGTGTTTGATCAGAATGACAACAGTGGAGGAGAGTGAAGAGGAGAAGGGGTACCTGCAGGTCGTCCGCCCCGGGGGGAGGGAGCCCCAGACCGGCTGCAGGCAGTAGCCTCTGGTCGTGGTGCATGCCGTACTGCCCACCGTGTGACGTCATCAAAGACAGGTCATGGCGCCTGTAGGCGTCCAGGCAGCCCAGTTCGCGCCGCTGCTGCTCGTCCAGGCACGAGGACTTAAGTGCACGGGCGCTGTGCAGGTTGATGAAGTCTGTGTCTCCGTGGGTCGCGTGGTGAATCTGCTGGTAGTACTGCCCGGAGTGGAGAGAGTTGAGGCCGTACGCCTCTGGGCCCACGGCTGGGTGGGAGTGCTGGAAGTCATAGTGGAAGGACTGGTGGTGCAGGGGGGTGTACTGGTGGTTGGTGGAGAAGTAGGGCGAGGCAAACTCTGTAGCCGCCGCGGGGTAGGCTGTGAGCGGCGAGGACGAGCTGTAAGCCACCGAGGAATTGGCGACGCTCTCAAGGCAACCTAGCTGCATCAGACGGTAACTGTTGGACCCGTCATGACGTATCTGAGAGGAATAAAGGAAAATATCAGCGGTGTCATTTCATTTACCATCTCTCTCTCTTTACCACTCTCTCTCTCTTTTAACACCTCAAACTCAAACACTAAAAGCTCTTAGAAAAAACACGAAGAAAATGTGATTCCATGAGCCTGGGAGGGGTACGCACAGCAGCACAAGCCCTCAGTGTGTGTATGCGTTGTACACGGTGTCTGTCATTTTCAGTGCTGCATTTTAGAGCGCGTGCTGTTCTATTATTATTTGGGTCTCAGCTCTGAACGCGCGCTGGGTGGCAGGTAAGTAGAGTGAGCCACCAGTGTTCCGCCCTAAACGTTATAATCACACCCGTTACCGGTTTACACACACAAGCCTCATCTGCCTCCCTCATTTTATTCCCTCACTCTTCACACAAATAAAAAATATGAGTCCAGTTTTCCGTAGCCAGTCCTCTGCCATTACCCAGGGAAGCTTTGCTTTCTGGAGAGCATCACAACGATTTTACTTTAAATCTGCATGTATCAAACAGGTGTGATTACTATAACAGGTAGATTATATTCCTAAATATTATTGATAATGAAGAGTGATAATAAATAAATACCTCGGCATCATGGACCAAACCGGGGAACGTGGCTGACATGGTGTTGCTCCGCTAACCAGCTTTCCCTCCTGATCGAACAAATGCTTTCCGTTAAAATCCCCAAACCGAGAGAAGTGGAAAAAGTCCCTGCACGGAGCCGCGGATAGCTGGTGGAACACGAGCGTTTTCCCTCTGTACCATCACACCGGCTGGCGCACAGATTTTGTACTTGCAGGGTATTTCTGTTGTGATGTCGTCGGTGGTCCCCTGATAATATAGTTAGAAAAATAAGCATCAGCACTGAGGAATGGATGGAGGACAATAGAAGAGCTAGCTGTTTCCATCCCAGGAGACAAGGAATAAATATTGTATCTTCCCTAATAAGGAACCGACACTTTCAAAATGTTTTACCATTTTTGTGGACATTTTCTTTTTTCTCGTTTGTATTTTCAGACGGTTTGCTTTCTTCGTTTTACCCACATGGCTTAAACCTAGGCTATTACAAAACTAGTCGGATTTTCACCAAAAATGTAAGTTGATTTCAAAACATCCCCACGTTTATATAGGCTATCATTATTAAATAAACATGTATTTTCGTTTTAGAATATTTTTTTCTCATCTATTGAACTTAATGTAATTTGATGTAGGCAGAGCCGTGTCCCGTCAACAAGTCTCTATTAATTAATCATTATTATATATTATTATAGACTTATGTATTGCCTTTATTATTATTATTATTACTAGTATTTTATTATCTTTGTTTTTAAATCAAATACACCCCATATTAAACAGTAACGTCTGCTCCAGATGTATTTGGAATTAAGCGACAATATTTGATTTCGATCGAAATTAAAATTAGGCTATGCAATGAGTGTATACCAGGGAGGAAGATAATTTCGTGGAGAGAAATAATGAGAATAATCAGGGAATAATTTCTTCTAACAGCACTGGATTTTCTTTGAGAAATAAACCTCATTGCTTTTATTTTATGTCGTGAATGGATCGTGGACATTTATAACGTACATTTATAGGCAAAACAAATGTCGTTTCACAGTCAATTGCAGAGGCTTTGTGATATTACCAGGAGAAGTTTGTGCGTGTGTTTCTGCTCTGCGCTCATGCAGAAGGGCGATAGGGTTGCAGCTCGTGAGGGAAACGGCGACACAAACTCAGTCTCGTTTGTCGGTTTGGATCGAGCCGCTTCAACCCGTGTTCACGCGCTGAGAGGAAGTGTCCTCTGCCTCTGCCATGTTGCCCTCGAGCAGACCGCGACAAGACTCTGACTCCATTGTGTGACAGGCGGGGCGTGCACGGAGGTCATCTGGCGACACTGACTAGGAACGGGAAATCAGCGTGAGACACGACGGTCAGTATGATGATCCGAACCACCCGCACTCACCTGGGCGCGTGCCCACAGGGTGGTCCTGAGCTGGTTAGGCGGGTAGAGAGAGAGAGGGATTGAGAGCAAGGGCCTGCTCGGGAGGGAAGAGAGGAAAATATAAATGTGAAACGACAGAAGAAGGCTGTGCTTCCGGTCAGGCCCTGCAGCTCTCTCTGTCTGCCTCAGTACTGAACTACTCTAGCAGTCTGTCAGATATAACACATTCAGACACACCAACACGCACAAACACACACACACAGAGGGAGGGATGGAGGGAGAACAGAACGCGAGTCAACGTGAGGGCAGGACGGTGCTTTTAAAGTGTTTTAAAGCCCAAAGCCTAATTATTTAACCCAAATTATCGCAATTACTCCGGGAGCGTCTAGACCCCTAAACTCATCCGCCCACTCCACTATCGAAACCGGCTCCCCAACAGGAACATGGACATGTTAATCAATGTTTAACAGAAACAACCGGTTATTGTTTAAACTGTAACGATGTGATATTAATGTGCAGAGTGCAGACTGTGTCATTATAATATCTAGTCACCACAGACGCTGCTACAGACAGACCGACAGATAGGCAGGCCAGTTAGACGCCGCTATTGACTCTTAGTCTTGAATTAGCAAACTATTTATCCATCTGTTCCTGCAGGTCTCAGGCCTATCGCTGAATAGCCACCACAACACTCTCTCATTTCAACAATATTATTCTACATCTCTTCTAAAATATATCGTAATCAAATGAGAACTTACAACCACAAAACAAGATAATGAAACGCACACATTATGCAAGGTTTAATAAAAAAAAATATATATAAAATTCTCAAGGCCCTCATGTCCATGAGCAAATTAAGTAATTCGATTGTTTTGCCTCGAGGCTTGATGAAACCTCCGCGCGATTGAAGGCCAGTTGTCGCATGTGAGGATTAAGTTTTCCACCCGGCAGAGCGCGCTGTGTGTGCGCGAGGCACCAGTTGCGTAGTAGACGGTGCTAATAGGGCTTAGCTCCTGGAGCAGCCTCACGGACAGGGCGGGAAGCGCAGCGCCAGATGCGCAGTGAGATCGAGCATGGACCGGCTCCATCTGCTGCTTCGCAAGGCTCGGAGAGACATGAGCTCCAACTCTCAGAATCTCAGCCGCAGAGAAATGAACAATCACACATACAGGCTCAACTCATAACATATCGCCTACTGTAATGATAAACTACTATAACACTATACTACTAGGTTATACTATAATAACGATTACAGTGTATTATATTTCGGCGAATACAGTTAACCATGCCTATCAACATCACATTGAGGTTGAACCGTAATTCATCTCATAAACGATCAATTCCGTCTGACATTAATACATTTACAACCATTGAATGATAAATATACTAACCTACAGGCCTACTATATGATAAATATACTAGTCTCTACTCTTCGTGATAAATATACTAGGCTATACTATTCATGATAAATATACTAGGCTATACTATTCATGATAAATATACTAGCCGGTACTATTGTTGATAAATATACTAAATAACCTTACTTTAGGCATTAAAGTTACATTTTAAGAACTTTAAATTTAAGGGTCAACATTACTTGAAAGAAAATATCACCACTTTTATTGGAGAGTGATAAAGACCCTGTGAAATTGAGATGAGATACTATTATGAACTCGTCTTTCAATTCTTGAGTTGTTTTGTTGCTAAAACCTCTATGCTTCCTTCCATTGGGACTGGAATTTAATCGAAATCCTCACGTGAACGAAACATTTACAGACCACTAATCAAATAGATTGGTTTAGTGGAAAACACTTGGTAAAAGCCTATAGGCCGAGCTGTTTATGTTTATAAATACAGTTGAACCATATTTTTGCAGGCTTTGGAGCAGGCTTAGTTTTGTCAATATGTCAACTTGCTTGTATCTGTCCCATTTCAAATATATAAAAAAATAGAAATGCCACATGGTTTCATCTCGACATCCTTTCTCCTCTCTTCTTCATTTTTTATATCTAAATAGGAGGGGCCTACTGCCGTTTCAGACTGGAACGGTGTTGTTTCAGTTTCCAGCAGGGAAGTTAAGTTATTAAGGAAGCCTTCACATGATTAGGGTATGTGTTATTACTTTTTACGTTTTTTTTTTAATGTAACTAAGCAAGTTTATTTAACTATGCTGAATTTA
The DNA here is from genome assembly GCF_036934945.1 of Oncorhynchus masou masou. Lineage (NCBI taxonomy): Eukaryota > Metazoa > Chordata > Actinopteri > Salmoniformes > Salmonidae > Oncorhynchus > Oncorhynchus masou. The sequence continues at coordinate 48,677,506 of NC_088227.1, read as the reverse complement.
TTTATTCATTTATTTAGGCATATTTTGTTTTCAGGTGTCAGAGACAGTAGCCTGCATATTAATCCACCTTTAAACATATACATTTTCTATGGTTAAATCAGGATAAAATGATATCAGCAATAGGTTAAAAACTTTGGTCAATCAACAAAATCAGCACTAGCGAGAACTACACATTACCATACAATAAGTCTACCATACAAGTGGAATTACTATGCTAGAAATACGTAAAAACAGACAGCAATACAACCCAATAAACAAAATACAGATTTAAGAATAGATTTTAAATGAATAATTTGTAGGGTAGGCTATATTTAACGATGTATTAACGCCTTTGTAGGCCTATATATTGTATATTAATGTGTTGTATTGAACGGTGTGTTGAGGACTGTGTTGTGCCGTGGACTGTTATGCCCATGTGGCGAAGATGTAAACTAAGTTAGACACCGGGTTCATATGGCCACAAGAGTCCATGAGGCTACCTTTGCACCGCATGCAGCGCCAGCCCAAGTAAGAGTCTTGGTCAGATTGTAAGTTATTATTAGGAAACATAACAACCCACCATGACAACAGCCTGGCTTTAATTAAGGATACATAACAACCATCCATGAAAAAAGCCTGGCTATATCGCAACATAACAACCCGCCATGACATCATCCTAGCCTGACCTGCAAAGCCCAGTGATGGGATATGAGAGGAGGGGGGGTCATTTAGAGGCAATGTTTGGTTAATTTACACATTTCACTAAATTAATTTCACAGGGTGCTAGGAGTGGAGCAGGAAACAGGTGTTCAGTATTTAAATGAAGCCTGTTGCTGCAAGGCCAGAGCCGTTCAGCCAGATTTTCTTATGTTAGGCTGTAGGCCTAGTATAACGATATAAGCCATTCATTATTTACACATACCACCAGACCAAATATAAACACATAGGCCTACATAGAAAAATGTGTCATTAGTAGTGAAGATTCTTCTTTTTATTTGTAGTTGGGATGTTTTATTATTTGAATTAAGAAATCAAATCAAAGGCTACACAGTTTAGAGCAGGTTTAACAGGTGCAGCGAAATTAGTATTTGCTCGTTCCCTCAACAATGCAGTAGGCCTAGATGAATCGTTAGTTATCAAAGTGCCTTAGATTTAGTCCAAATCATGAAAATATGTCTTGGTTCCTGACCCTCATCCAGGCTAGCTAGGCCTATTGAAACTCAAAACCCTACGAGCATGTAGTCGTTATAAGGAGCTGCCAGTAAGCCTGGGCAGCCAGCCAGTCACAGCCTTGTCACAGTACTGCATCTGAGGGCTCTGAAGTCATCCCGGAGACCAGGGATCTCCCTTTAATCAAATAAATACAAGAAAATAAAATTCTATTGCATTTGTCACATGCACTGAGTACCTTACAGTGAAATGCTCACTTACAAGCCCCAACAATGCAGTTCAATAAATAGATTTAAGAAAATATTTACTAAGTAAACTAAAGTAAAAAAGTAACACAATACAATTACAAACAATAACGACGCTGCATACGGGAGAACAACATCAGAGATCAGACACAAGATAACATCCGTGCTACAAGCTACTGGTTATCATGAATATTTGTCTACTTCATTAAATTAACAACAAACTACTGGTATCACTAACTGTTTGTCTACATCATTAACAGAGTTATTGTTGTTCATTGTTAATTTAATTACTGCCCCATTCAGTCCTTTCAGACCAGACACGTGCCAGCTGCGATAATTAACAAAAGAGTGCAGAAAAAGGCCGATCTGCTT
>NC_088227.1:48355740-48370740 GCF_036934945.1 Oncorhynchus masou masou | reverse complement strand
TCCAGTCTCTGTAAGACAGAGGAGGCTGCATGATAAACAGAGTCTCTGTAAGACAGAGGAGGCTGCATGATAAACAGAGTCTCTGTTAGACAGAGGAGGCTGCATGATAAACAGAGTCCAGTCTCTGTTAGACAGAGGAGGCTGCATGATAAACAGAGTCCAGTCTCTGTCAGACAGAGGAGGCTGCATGATAAACAGAGTCCAGTCTCTGTTAGACAGAGGAGGCTGCATGATAAACAGAGTCCAGTCTCTGTAAGACAGAGGAGGCTGCATGATAAACAGAGTCCAGTCTCTGTAAGACAGAGGAGGCTGCATGATAAACAGAGTCTCTGTTAGACAGAGGAGGCTGCATGATAAACAGAGTCTCTGTTAGACAGAGGAGGCTGTATGATAAACAGAGTCCAGTCTCTGTTAGACAGAGGAGGCTGCTTGATAAACAGAGTCCAGTCTCTGTTAGACAGAGGAGGCTGCATGATAAACAGAGTCCAGTCTCTGTTAGACAGAGGAGGCTGCATGATAAACAGAGTCCAGTCTCTGTTAGACAGAGGAGGCTGCATGATAAACAGAGTCCATTCTATGTAAGACAGAGGAGGCTGCATGATAAACAGAATCCAGTCTCTGTTAGACAGAGGAGGCTGCATGATAAACAGAGTCCAGTCTCTGTTAGACAGAGGAGGCTGCATGATAAACAGAGGAGGCTGCATGATAAACAGAGTCCAGTCTCTGTTAGACAGAGGAGGCTGCATGATAAACAGAGGAGGCTGCATGATAAACAGAGTCCAGTCTCTGTTAGACAGAGGAGGCTGCATGATAAACAGAGTCCAGTCTCTGTTAGACAGAGGAGGCTGCATGATAAACAGAATCCAGTCTCTGTTAGACAGAGGAGGCTGCATGATAAACAGAGTCCAGTCTCTGTTAGACAGAGGAGGCTGCATGATAAACAGAGTCCAGTCTCTGTTAGACAGAGGAGGCTGCATGATAAACAGAGTCCAGTCTCTGTTAGACAGAGGAGGCTGCATGATAAACAGAGTCCAGTCTCTGTTAGACAGAGGAGGCTGCATGATAAACAGAGTCCAGTCTCTGTTAGACAGAGGAGGCTGCATGATAAACAGAGTCCATTCTATGTAAGACAGAGGAGGCTGCATGATAAACAGAGTCCAGTCTCTGTTAGACAGAGGAGGCTGCATGATAAACAGAGTCCAGTCTCTGTTAGAAAGAGGAGGCTGCATGATAAACAGTCCATTCTATGTAAGACAGAGGAGGCTGCATGATAAACAGAGTCCAGTCTCTGTTAGACAGAGGAGGCTGCATGATAAACAGAGTCCAGTCTCTGTTAGACAGAGGAGGCTGCATGATAAACAGAGTCCATTCTATGTAAGACAGAGGAGGCTGCATGATAAACAGAGTCCAGTCTCTGTTAGACAGAGGAGGCTGCATGATAAACAGAGTCCAGTCTCTGTTAGACAGAGGAGGCTGCATGATAAACAGAGTCCAGTCTCTGTCAGACAGAGGAGGCTGCATGATAAACAGAGTCCAGTCTCTGTAAGACAGAGGAGGCTGCATGATAAACAGAGTCTCTGTTAGACAGAGGAGGCTGTATGATAAACAGAGTCCAGTCTCTGTTAGACAGAGGAGGCTGCATGATAAACAGAGTCCAGTCTCTGTTAGACAGAGGAGGCTGCTTGATAAACAGAGTCCAGTCTCTGTTAGACAGAGGAGGCTGCATGATAAACAGAGTCCAGTCTCTGTTAGACAGAGGAGGCTGCATGATAAACAGAGTCCAGTCTCTGTTAGACAGAGGAGGCTGCATGATAAACAGAGTCCAGTCTCTGTTAGACAGAGGAGGCTGCATGATAAACAGAGTCCAGTCTCTGTCAGACAGAGGAGGCTGCATGATAAACAGAGTCCAGTCTCTGTTAGACAGAGGAGGCTGCATGATAAACAGAGTCCAGTCTCTGTTAGACAGAGGAGGCTGCATGATAAACAGAGTCCAGTCTCTGTTAGACAGAGGAGGCTGCATGATAAACAGAGTCCAGTCTCTGTTAGACAGAGGAGGCTGCATGATAAACAGAGTCCAGTCTCTGTTAGACAGAGGAGGCTGCATGATAAACAGAGTCCAGTCTCTGTTAGACAGAGGAGGCTGCATGATAAACAGAGTCCAGTCTCTGTTAGACAGAGGAGGCTGCATGATAAACAGAGTCCAGTCTCTGTTAGACAGAGGAGGCTGCATGATAAACAGAGTCCATTCTATGTAAGACAGAGGAGGCTGCATGATAAACAGAGTCCAGTCTCTGTTAGACAGAGGAGGCTGCATGATAAACAGAGTCCAGTCTCTGTTAGACAGAGGAGGCTGCATGATAAACAGAGTCCAGTCTCTGTTAGACAGAGGAGGCTGCATGATAAACAGAGTCCAGTCTCTGTTAGACTGAGGAGGCTGCATGATAAACAGAGTCCATTCTATGTAAGACAGAGGAGGCTGCATGATAAACAGAGTCCAGTCTCTGTTAGACAGAGGAGGCTGCATGATAAACAGAGTCCAGTCTCTGTTAGACAGAGGAGGCTGCATGATAAACAGAGTCCAGTCTCTGTCAGACAGAGGAGGCTGCATGATAAACAGAGTCCAGTCTCTGTTAGACAGAGGAGGCTGCATGATAAACAGAGTCCAGTCTCTGTAAGACAGAGGAGGCTGCATGATAAACAGAGTCTCTGTTAGACAGAGGAGGCTGCATGATAAACAGAGTCCAGTCTCTGTAAGACAGAGGAGGCTGCATGATAAACAGAGTCTCTGTAAGACAGAGGAGGCTGCATGATAAACAGAGTCTCTGTTAGACAGAGGAGGCTGCATGATAAACAGAGTCCAGTCTCTGTTAGACAGAGGAGGCTGCATGATAAACAGAGTCCAGTCTCTGTCAGACAGAGGAGGCTGCATGATAAACAGAGTCCAGTCTCTGTTAGACAGAGGAGGCTGCATGATAAACAGAGTCCAGTCTCTGTAAGACAGAGGAGGCTGCATGATAAACAGAGTCCAGTCTCTGTAAGACAGAGGAGGCTGCATGATAAACAGAGTCTCTGTTAGACAGAGGAGGCTGCATGATAAACAGAGTCTCTGTTAGACAGAGGAGGCTGTATGATAAACAGAGTCCAGTCTCTGTTAGACAGAGGAGGCTGCATGATAAACAGAGTCCAGTCTCTGTTAGACAGAGGAGGCTGCATGATAAACAGAGTCCAGTCTCTGTTAGACAGAGGAGGCTGCATGATAAACAGAGTCCATTCTATGTAAGACAGAGGAGGCTGCATGATAAACAGAATCCAGTCTCTGTTAGACAGAGGAGGCTGCATGATAAACAGAGTCCAGTCTCTGTTAGACAGAGGAGGCTGCATGATAAACAGAGGAGGCTGCATGATAAACAGAGTCCAGTCTCTGTTAGACAGAGGAGGCTGCATGATAAACAGAGGAGGCTGCATGATAAACAGAGTCCAGTCTCTGTTAGACAGAGGAGGCTGCATGATAAACAGAGTCCAGTCTCTGTTAGACAGAGGAGGCTGCATGATAAACAGAGTCCAGTCTCTATTAGACAGAGGAGGCTGCATGATAAACAGAGTCCAGTCTCTGTTAGACAGAGGAGGCTGCATGATAAACATAGTCCAGTTTCTGTTAGACAGAGGAGAATGCATGATAAACAGAGTCCAGTCTCTGTTAGACAGAGGAGGCTGCATGATAAACAGAGTCCATTCTATGTAAGACAGAGGAGGCTGCATGATAAACAGAGTCCAGTCTCTGTTAGACAGAGGAGGCTGCATGATAAACAGAGTCCAGTCTCTGTTAGACAGAGGAGGCTGCATGATAAACAGAGTCCAGTCTCTGTTAGACAGAGGAGGCTGCATGATAAACAGAGTCCAGTCTCTGTTAGACTGAGGAGGCTGCATGATAAACAGAGTCCATTCTATGTAAGACAGAGGAGGCTGCATGATAAACAGAGTCCAGTCTCTGTTAGACAGAGGAGGCTGCATGATAAACAGAGTCCAGTCTCTGTTAGACAGAGGAGGCTGCATGATAAACAGAGTCCAGTCTCTGTCAGACAGAGGAGGCTGCATGATAAACAGAGTCCAGTCTCTGTTAGACAGAGGAGGCTGCATGATAAACAGAGTCCAGTCTCTGTAAGACAGAGGAGGCTGCATGATAAACAGAGTCTCTGTTAGACAGAGGAGGCTGCATGATAAACAGAGTCCAGTCTCTGTAAGACAGAGGAGGCTGCATGATAAACAGAGTCTCTGTAAGACAGAGGAGGCTGCATGATAAACAGAGTCTCTGTTAGACAGAGGAGGCTGCATGATAAACAGAGTCCAGTCTCTGTCAGACAGAGGAGGCTGCATGATAAACAGAGTCCAGTCTCTGTTAGACAGAGGAGGCTGCATGATAAACAGAGTCCAGTCTCTGTAAGACAGAGGAGGCTGCATGATAAACAGAGTCCAGTCTCTGTAAGACAGAGGAGGCTGCATGATAAACAGAGTCTCTGTTAGACAGAGGAGGCTGCATGATAAACAGAGTCTCTGTTAGACAGAGGAGGCTGTATGATAAACAGAGTCCAGTCTCTGTTAGACAGAGGAGGCTGCTTGATAAACAGAGTCCAGTCTCTGTTAGACAGAGGAGGCTGCATGATAAACAGAGTCCAGTCTCTGTTAGACAGAGGAGGCTGCATGATAAACAGAGTCCATTCTATGTAAGACAGAGGAGGCTGCATGATAAACAGAATCCAGTCTCTGTTAGACAGAGGAGGCTGCATGATAAACAGAGTCCAGTCTCTGTTAGACAGAGGAGGCTGCATGATAAACAGAGGAGGCTGCATGATAAACAGAGTCCAGTCTCTGTTAGACAGAGGAGGCTGCATGATAAACAGAGGAGGCTGCATGATAAACAGAGTCCAGTCTCTGTTAGACAGAGGAGGCTGCATGATAAACAGAGTCCAGTCTCTGTTAGACAGAGGAGGCTGCATGATAAACAGAGTCCAGTCTCTATTAGACAGAGGAGGCTGCATGATAAACAGAGTCCAGTCTCTGTTAGACAGAGGAGGCTGCATGATAAACATAGTCCAGTTTCTGTTAGACAGAGGAGAATGCATGATAAACAGAGTCCAGTCTCTGTTAGACAGAGGAGGCTGCATGATAAACAGAGGAGGCTGCATGATAAACAGAGTCCAGTCTCTGTTAGACAGAGGAGGCTGCATGATAAACAGAGTCCAGTCTCTGTTAGACAGAGGAGGCTGCATGATAAACAGAGTCCAGTCTCTGTTAGACAGAGGAGGCTGCATGCATATACAACAATAATATTTAATTACAGAGAGAAAAGTTGCCTGAACAAGCTTCTTTTTTTCACCTTTATTTAACCAGGTAGGCTAGTTGAGAACTAGTTCTCATTTGCAACTGCGACCTGGCCAAGATAAAGCATAGCAGTGTGAACAGACAACACAGAGTTACACATGGAGTAAACAATTGACAAGTCAATAACACAGTAGAAAAAAAAGAGAAGTCTATATAAATTGTGTGCAAAACGCATGAGGAGGTAGGCAAATAATTACAATTTTGCAGATTAACACTGGAGTGATAAATGATCAAATGGTCATGTATAGGTGGAGATATTGGTGTGCAAAAGAGCAGAAAGGTAAATAGATATAAACAGTATGGGGAAGAGGTAGGTAAAATTGGGTGGGCTATTTACCGATAGACTATGTACAGCTGCAGCGATCGGGTTAGCTGCTCAGATAGCAGATGTTTGAAGTTGGTGAGGGAGATAAAAGTCTCCAACTTCAGCGATTTTTGCAATTCGTTCCAGTCACAGGCAGCAGAGAACTGGAACGAAAGGCGGCCAAATGAGGTGTTGGCTTTAGGGATGATCACTGAGATACACCTGCTGGAGCGTATGCTACGGGTGGGTGTTGCCATCGTGACTAGTGAACTGAGATAAGGCGGAGTTTTACCTAGCATGGACTTGTAGATGACCTGGAGCCATTGGGTCTGGCGACGAATATGTAGCGAGGGCCAGCAGACTAGAGCATACAGGTCGCAGTGGTGGGTGGTATAAGGTGCTTTCGTAACAAAACGGATGGCACTGTGATAAACTGCATCCAGTTTGCTGAGTAGAGTGTTGGAAGCTATTTTGTTGATGACATCGCCGAAGTCGAGGATTGGTAGGATAGTCAGTTTTACTAGGGTAAGTTTGGCGGCGTGAGTGAAGGAGGCTTTGATGCGGAATAGAAAGCCAACTCTAGGATTCGATTTTAGATTGGAGATGTTTGATATGAGTCTGGAAGGAGAGTTTACAGTCTAGCCAGACACCTAGGTACTTATAGATGTCCACATATTCTAGGTCGGAATCATCTAGGGTGGTGATGCTAGTCGGGCGTGCGGGTGCAGGCAGCGAACGGTTGAAAAGCATGCATTTGGTTTTACTAGCGTTTAAGAGCAGTTGGAGGCCACGGAAGGAGTGTTGTATGGCATTGAAGCTCGTTTGGAGGTTAGATAGCACAATGTCCAAGGACGGGCCGGAAGTATACAGAATTGTGTCGTCTACGTAGAGGTGGATCAGGTAATCGCCCGCAGCAAGAGCAACATCATTGATATATACAGAGAAAAGAGTCGGCCCGAGAATTGAACCCTGTGGCACCCCCATAGAGACTGCCAGAGGACCGGACAACATGCCCTCCGATTTAACACACTGAACTCTGTCTGCAAAGTAGTTGGTGAACCAGGCAATGCAGTCATCAGAAAAACCGAGGCTACTGAGTCTGCCGATAAGAATATGGTGATTGACAGAGTCGAAAGCCTTGGCAAGGTCGATGAAGACGGCTGCACAGTACTGTCTTTTATCGATGGCGGTTATGATATCGTTTAGTACCTTGAGCGTGGCTGAGGTTCACCCGTGACCGGCTCGGAAACCAGATTGCACAGCAGAGAAGGTACGGTGGGATTCGAGATGGTCAGTGACCTGTTTGTTGACTTGGCTTGGGCAGGTGTGATATAGGTTTGTAACAGTTAGGGTCCAGGGTGTCTCCCCCTTTGAAGAGGGGGATGACTGCGGCAGCTTTCCAATCCTTGGGAATCTCAGACAATATGAAAGAGAGGTTGAACAGGCTGGTAATAGGAGTTGCGACAATGGCGGCGGATAGTTTCAGAAATATAGGGACCAGATCAAGCCCAGCTGATTTGTACGGGTCCAGGTTTTGCAGCTCTTTCAGAACATCAGCTTTCTGGATTTTGGTGAAGGAGAAGTGGAGGAGGTTTGGGCGAGATTCTGTGGGGAGCGCAGCGCTGTTGAACGGGGCATGGGTAGCCAGGTGGAAAGCATGGCCAGCCATAGAAAAATGCTTTTTGAAATTCTCAATTATTGTGGATTTATCGGTAGTGACTGTGTTTCTAGCCTCAGTGCAGTGGGCAGCTGGAAGGAGGTGCTCTTCTTCTCCATGGACTTTACAGTGTCCCAGAACTTTGTTGAGTTTGTACTACAGAATGCACATTTCTGGTTGAAAAGGATAGCATTTGCTTACCTAACTGCCTGTGTATATTGGTTCCTAACATCCCTGAAAAGTTGCATATCCCTGGGGCTATTCGATGCTAATGCAGTACGCCACAGGATGTTTTTGTTCTGGCCAAGGGCAGACAGGTCTGGAGTGAACCAAGGGCTATATCTATTCCTAGTTCTACATTTTTTTGAATGGAGCATGCTTATTCAAGATGGAGAGGAAAGCACTATTAAAGAATAACCAGGCATCCTCTATGATGATGTCAATATCCTTCCAGGATACCCAGGCCAGGTCAATTAGAAAGGCCTGTTCGCAGAACTGTTTTAGGGAGTGTTTGACATTGATGAGGGGTGGCCGTTTGACCGCAGACCCATTATGGATGCAGGCAATGAGGCAGTGATCGCTGAGATCTTGGTTGAAAACAGCAGAGGTGTATTTCGAGGGCGAGTTAGTTAGGATGATATCTATGAGGGTGCCCGTGTTTACGGATTTGGGGTTGTACCTGGTAGGTTCTTAGATCATTTGTGTAGGATTGAGGATGATAGTGGAGTGAGCAGGCCGGTCCTCGGGTGGTTGATGTCCTTGATGATCTTTTTGGCCTTCCTGTTTAGCTCCCGAGAGGTGCAGAGGTCTATGGCACTGCATTTCATTGCAAAAGGCATCACTGCAGTCCTTGGTTCAAATCCAGGTTGCATCACGTCCAGCTGTGATTTGGAGTCCCATAGAGCCGCGCACAATTGACCCAGTGTCGTCCGGGGTAGGCCGTCATTGTAAGTAAAAATCTTTTCTTAACTGACTTGCCTAGTTAAATAAAGGTTAAATAAAAATACATTGTGTTCTGGAGGGCAGGCAGTGTACCCCAGGTGAAGTTTTGGGCAGGCCGCACCTCTGGAGAGCCCTGTGGTTACAGGTGGTGCAGTTTCCCTACCAGGCGGTGATACAGCCCGACAGGATGCTCTCAATTTTACTTCTGTAAACATTTGTAATGGTCTTAGACGCCAAGACAAATTTCTTCAGCCTCCTGAGGTTGAAGAGGTGCTGTTGCTCCTTCTTCACCACACTATCTGTGTGGGTGGACAATTTCAAAATGTTAGTGATGTGTACGCAGAAGCTTTCCACCTTTTACACTGCAGTCTTGTCGATGTGGATAAGGGCTTTATCGCTCTGATGTTTCCTAAAATCCACAATCAGCTCCTTTGTTTTGTTGATGTTGAGGGAGAGGTTATTTTTTCTGGCACCACTCTGCCAGGTTTCTGACCTCCTCCCTGTAGGCCGTCTTGTCATTGTTGGTAATCAGGCCTACTACTGCTGTGTCATCTGCAAACTTGATGATTGAGTTGGAGGCGTGTGTGGCCACGGAGTCTTGGGTGAACAGGGAGTACAGGAGGTGGCTGAGCACTGACCCTGTGTTGAGGATCAGCGAAGTGGAGGTGTTGTTTCCTACCTTCACCACCTTGGGGCGGCCTGTCAGGAAGTCCAGGACTTATTCGCACAGGGCAGGTTTCAGACCCAGGGCCCCAAGTTTAACATCTTATGGCTGGGGGGCGGTATTGAGTAGCTTGGATGAATAAGTTGCCCCAACTAAACGGCCTGCTCCTCAGTCTCACTTGCTAATATATGCATATTATTATTAGTATTGCATAGAAAACACTCTAAAGTTTCCAAAGCTGTCAAAATATTGTCTGTGAGTATAACAGAACTGATATTGCAGGCGAAACGCTGAGGAAAATCTAACCAGGAAGTGGCTTCTATTTTGAAAACTCCATGTTCCATAGCCTGTCTTTGCTCCATTTAAAGGGATATCAATCAGGTTCCTTTTCCTATCGTTTCTCAAGGTGTCAACAGTCTTTAGACATAGTTTCAGGCTTTTATTTTGAAAAATTTAGTGAGAAAGATAACATTGTGTCATTGTATGGCCAGGTGCCAGCAGCGTTTTGTATGCATAACAGAATTTGGGCAGCCATTGCCTTTCCCTCTCCGACTGAAAAAGACAGTTGCGGTTCATGTTATCGATTATATATTTTAAAAACAACCTGAGGATTGATTATAAAAAACATTTGAAATGTTTCTGTGGACATTATGGAAACTATTTGGAATTTGTCTGCTTTGTCGTGACCGCTCTTTCTTGTGGATTTCTGAACATAACGCGCCAAACAAACTGAGGTATTTTGGATATAAAAATAATCTTTATGGAACAAAAGGAATATTTATTGTGTAAATGGGAGTCTCGTGAGTGAAAACCTCAGAAGATCATCAAAGGTAAACAATTCATTTGATTTTCTGAATTTCGTGACCAAGCAACTTGATGCTAGGTGTACATAATGTTTTGTCGAGCGATCGATAAACTTACACAAACGCTTGGATTGCTTTCGCTGTAAAGCATATTTTCAGAATCTGACACGACAGGTTAACAATAGGCTAAGCTGTGTTTTGCTATATTGCACTTGTAATTTCATGAATAGAAATATTTTTTGTAATATTATTTGAATGTGGCGCTATGCAATTCAGAGGTTGTTGATGACAATTATCCCGTTAACGGGATGGCAGCCATAAGAAGTTAATTACTTAAAAATCATACAATGTGATTTTCTGGATTTTTGTTTTAGATTCCGTCTCTCACAGTTGAAGTGTACCTATGATAAAAAATACAGACCTCTACATGCTTTGTAAGTTGGAAAACTTGCAAAATTGGCAGTGTATCTCCCCACTGTATATTACTCTTCCAAAATATTCCTTGTGGGTGAGGATATTGGAAATGTAATAAAAGCCTACTGGATGACAACTTGTTTTTAAGTAGGACAGAATCATTTTAACTGACTTTTTCCCCTTTTAGTATGGGACACCTTTAAATGTGCCTTTAGAGGCCATGCAATTCAGTAGTCATCCAAAAAACAAAATCAATTTAGATCAAAGGAGTCCATATTAACAAAGGAAATGGAAGGACTAACAGTACAGATAGCAAGAAAAACTGTACCATAGAGGCTCAGAGTAAGGCTCAGAGTAAGTTAGAGGAAAAATTTAAATAAATGGAGGATCTTATTCATACTATAAAAATAAAGCGAACTGGATGGAATATGGGGAGAAATGCACCTAATTATTTTTCAATCGTCAACATAGAAATGCTACAACATGTTTTTACCCAAACTTGTTACGAATGATGCAGTCAATCACAATATTTTGAAAGAGGAAGTAAAGTACTTTAAGCATATGTTTTCATTTCAGTCTCCTCCATTTCCAATAACCAACGATTATTGTACTGATTCTTTTCCTATTAATCATGTAAAATGTACATCTGTACAGAAAGACTCATGTTAACTTCTTGAAACTCCCCATCCCGGATCCGGGTTTGTGACTAAAGCCTCAGGCTCATTAGCATAACGCAACGTTAACGATTTCTGAAAATCGCTAATAAAATGAAAATAATGCGTCTGCTCTCAAGCTTAGCCTTTTCTTAACAACACTGTCATCTCAGATTTTCAAAATATGCTTTTGAACCATAGAAATTGACTAATTTGTGTAAGAGTATGCAAAGCTAGCATAGCATTTTGAGTAGCATTTAGCACGCAACATTTTCACAAAAACCAGATAACCAAATAAATAAAATCATTTACCTTTGAAGAGCTTCTGATGTTTTCAATGAGGAGACTCTCAGTTACATACCAAATGCGCAGTTTTTCCTGAAAGCGTCTGTGTGTAGGAGAAATCGTTCCGTTTTCTACATTGCGTCTGGCTACCGAAACGAACCGAAAATTCAGTCACCTACAACGTAAAACTTTTTCCGGATTAACTACATAATATCGACCGAAACATGGCAAACGTTGTTTGGAATCAATCCTCAAGGTGTTTTTTCACGTATCTCTTCATTGATATGCAGTTCGTGGAAGCTTGCTTTCCTCTCTGTATCGCATGGAAAAATACTGGCAGGTGACTTTTGCGCACCAATTTCGGCGCAGGACACCGGGCGGACACCTGGTAAATGTGGTCTCTTATGGTCAATCTTCCAATGATCTGCCTACAAATACATCACAATGCTGCAGACACCTTGGGGAAACGACAGAAAGGGCAGGCTCATTCCTCTCGCATTCACAGCCATATAAGGAGACAATGGAAAACAGAGCCTCAAAAATCCTTGTCATTTCCTGGATGCCATCTCATCTTGGTTTTGCCTGAAGCTCACGCACAGAGAATATCTTGGTATTTCTGGACACGTCAGAGTGTTTTCTTTCGAATGCTATCAATTATATGCATAGTCGAGCATCTTTTTGTGACAAAATATCTTGTTTAAAACGGGAACGTTTTTCATCCAAAAATGAAATAGCGCCCCCATAGATGTAAGAGGTTAAAGCGAAATTACAGAGGAAACATTTATTGATGCAATTAAAGCCTTTCAGTGTGGGAAAAATCCAGGGCTGGATGGCAGACCAGTGGACGTATACCAAACCTTTTTTGATGTACTCTGACCATTTTAGCATGTTTTAATCACTCCTGTATATAGTAAATTGTAGATTATCGGACAATCAACAAGAAGGTCTGATTTCATTATAACTGAAACAGGACCTAAGTGGTAAAATATAAAGATCCTGTCCACCTAAAAAATTGGAAACCTCTTTCACTTCAGTGTTGTGATGCAAAAATTCTAGCTAAATGTCTAGCGCATATAATTAAAAAGGTTTAGGCAGATATTACATTTGTCAGAGTTTATATATAAATGCCTGGAACATTTCAATTTTGGAGAATCTCTTATTAAATGTGTTAAATGTATGTATAGCAACCCTAGGTGTAAAATAATAAATAATGGCTACAAGTTTAACGGCCAGCCGTGCTGCCCTGTTCTGGGCCAACTGCAAGTTTCCCAAGTCTCTCTTTGTGGCACCTCAGCAAATGACTGAACAGTAGTCCAGGTGCGACAAAACTAGGGCCTGTAGGACCTGCCTTGTTGATAGTGTTGTTAAGAAGGTAGAAACTAGGGCCTGTAGGACCTGCCTTGTTGATAGTGTTGTTAAGGTAGAAACTAGGGCCTGTAGGACCTGCCTTGTTGATAGTGTTGTTAAGAAGGTAGAAACTAGGGCCTGTAGGACCTGCCTTGTTGATAGTGTTGTTAAGAAGGTAGAAACTAGGGCCTGTAGGACCTGCCTTGTTGATAGTGTTGTTAAGGTAGAAACTAGGGCCTGTAGGACCTGCCTTGTTGATAGTGTTGTTAAGAAGGTAGAAACTAGGGCCTGTAGGACCTGCCTTGTTGATAGTGTTGTTAAGAAGGTAGAAACTAAGGCCTGTAGGACCTGCCTTTTCGATAGTGTTTTTAAGAAGGTAGAAACGAGGGCCTGTAGGACCTGCCTTGTCGATAGTGTTGTTAATAAGAAGGCAGAGGAATGCTTTTTTATGGACAGACTTCTCCCCATCTAAACTACTGTTGTATCAACATGTTTTGACCATGACAGTTTACAATCCAGGGTTACTCCAAGCAGTTTAGTCACCTCATCATGCTCAAATTATCCCAGAAACCATAGACCCACCCCAAATTGCATGCCGCCCAAACAGATCCACAGATGATGCAATCTATATTGCACTCCACACTGCCCTTTCCCACACGGACAAAAGGAACACCTCTGTGAGAATGCTATTCATTGACTACAGCTCAGCGTTCAACACCATAGTACCCTCAAAGCTCATCACTAAGCTAAGGAACCTTGGACTAAACACCTCCCTCTGCAACTGGATCCTGGAGTTCCTGACGGGCCGCCCCAGGTGGTGAGGGTAGGTAGCAACACATCTGCCACGCTGATCCTCAAAACTGGAGCTCCCCAGGGGTGCGTGCTCAGTCCCCTCCTGTACTCCCTGTTCACCAACGACTGCATTGCCAGGCACAACTCCAACACCATCATTAAGTTAGCTGACAACACAACAGTGGTAGGCCTGATCAACGACAACGATGAGACAGCCTATAGGGAGGAGGTCAGAGACCTGGCCGGGTGGTGCCAGAAGAACAACATATCCCTCAACGTAACGAAGACTAAGGAGATGATTGTGGACTACAGGAAAAGGAGCACCGAGCACACCCCCATTCTCATCGGCGGGGCTGAAGTGAAGCAGGTTGGGAGCTTCAAATTCCTTGGTGTCCACATCAACAACAAACTAGAATGGTCCAAACACACCAAGACAGTCGTAAAGAGGGCATGACAAAGCCTATTCGATGAACAGCATTCTCACATAGGTATTCCTCTTGTCCAGATGGGTTAGGGCAGTGTGCAGTGTGGTTGAGATTGCATTGTCTGTGGACCTATTTGGGCGGTAAGCAAATTGGAGTGGGTCTAGGGTGTCAGGTAGGGTGGAGGTAATATGGTCCTTGACTAGTCTCTCAAAGCACTTGATGATGACGGAAGTGAGTGCTACGGGGCGGTAGTCGTTTAGCTCAGTTACCTTAGCTTTCTTGGGAACAGGGACAATGGTGGCCCTCTTGAAGCATGTGGGAACAGCAGACTGGGGAAAGGATTGATTGAATATGTCCGTAAACACACCAGCCAGCTGATCTGCACATGCTCTGAGGACGCGGCTGGGGATGCCGTCTGGGCCTGCAGCCTTGCGAGGGTTAACACCTTTAAATGTTTTACTCACGTCGGCTGCAGTGAAGGAGAGTCCGCATGTTTTGGTTGAGGGCCTAGTCAGTGGCACTGTATTGTCCTCAAAGCGCGCAAAAAAGTTATTTTGTCTGCTTGGGAGAAAGACATCCTGGTCCGTGACGAGGCTGGTTTTCTTTTTGTAATCCGTGATTGACTGTAGACCCTGCCACATACCTCTTGTGTCTGAGCCGTTGAATTGCGACTCTACTTTGTCTCTATACTGACGCTTAGCTTGTTTGATTGCGTTGCGGAGGGAATCGCTACACTGTTTGTATTCGGTCGTGTTTCCGGTCACCTTGCCCTGGTTAAAAGCAGTGGTTTGTGCTTTCAGTTTCACGCAAATGCTGCCATCAATCCACGGTTTCTGGTTTGGGAATGTTTTAATCGTTGCTTTGGGAACGACATATTCAATGCACTTTCTAATGAACTCGCTCACCAAATCAGCGTATTCGTCAATGTTGTTGATGGACGCAGTGCGGAACATATCCCAGTCCACGTGATGGAAGCAGTCTTGGAGCGTGGAATCAGATTGGTCGGACCAGCGTTGAACAGACCTGAGCGCGGGAGCTTCTTGTTTTAGCTTCTGTCTGTAGGCAGGGAGCAACAAAATGGAGTCATGGTCAGCTTTTCCGAAAGGAGGGCAGGGGAGGGCCTTATATGCGTCGCGGAAGTTAGAATAGCAATGATCCATGGTTTTACCAGCCTTTGGTTGCAAAATCGATATGCTGATACAATTTAGGGAGTCTTGTTTTCAGATTAGCCTTGTTAAAATCCCCAGCTACAATGAATGCAGCCTCAGGATATGTGGTTTCCAGTTTGCAAAGAGTCAAATAAAGTTCGTTCAGAGCCATCGATGTGTCTGCTTG